>NW_008752066.1:190489-209804 GCF_000715545.1 Opisthorchis viverrini | reverse complement strand
ACCTACCTACCTTAACTTATTTCACGTGATTCAACATGCTGATAATTGTACAACGAGTTATCCAATAAATTCTTGTTTCATTCTAATTAGGTCCAGCTGCGCTGTTATCACCTACAATTTGATTAGCTGTCAAAACTACTCCAACCAAATAACCGAACGTAGCTTTCCATCCCGATAAATAGGGGTCTTAGTTATGCAGCATCGGAATTCCGACACATACCACATCCGCACAGTCAATCACCAGCTGGTGTGTTTCAATGGCAAAGGGCACGTCAGTTAACGAACCAGCCAAATTGATATGGCAAAAAAATCAACACCTCTCATGTTCCACAGTCGCTGGATTCGTTTTGTTCTATGCCATCTACCTAACATTGGAGAGAAAACACCTGGTCATATTCTCAGTCAATTTGTATTGTATAGGGGCGCGGTTACTAAAAAACATAGGCAAACTGATAAGCGTGGCAGACAGAATGTTTTTTCCACTTACAACAGACATGCCTTGCCGATAGCTGGACAGTGTTACGACACTTTCCACAGGCGCCTTGCCGCTTCAATAAAAAGATGATGGACAGACCCTGGGGGTGAAAAAGCTTAGTTGTAGGACAATGCACCTACAGACTTTATAGATTCCTACAGAATTATTGTGGTGCAAATCTAGAGACACCAAAGTTCACCAGTGCAGAAAAAATGAAGGAAAGAAAAAAGGCTAGGATTAACTTTTTCAGTGTTCTTACAAAAACGCTCCGCGCCGTAACAAACCATCTATTTTGACGGCTATACTTGTTACTCATCATCCTGTGGTTATTTTATTCCTAAGGCTCACACTGCTTTCCAAACGTTGTTCAAATTCCATGCTGTTTTGTATTCAAATTAAAAACAAACAAAGAAAGTTCTAGTCTCGGAAGTTTTAAATTTTCTCATAAATGTAATCGGACAGGACGAGTTTTCCGAGGCTCACTTAAGGAGGATGCTTCAACAGACCGATATTAGAAGGATGTTCTGCCTGTTTTAAAGTGAAAGATATTAATTCGGTAATTAAGTCAAAAAATAAGGATCGAACTGAGGATTTTTAGTCATCAAATGAAAAGTAAAAGACAGTCAAATAAGCTGGGTCCGTGAATACGAATTCACGTGTAAGAGAATTTTCCCGATACATCGAAGAGGCCCTTATGGCATGGACTGAATATCACTTCGGTCACATAAGCAACAATTTCGCACATGTGCTGATCCACTTAAAACACAATTGATGTTTTCACTAGTCCTTGATATCACATGTAAACTGATCATTCCTTGATTACGTAACTAACACAGCTAAAAGTGGATATTGGCATATGTGAGCACCTCAAATGGACCATCAACATAAGTAAGTAATGACGTAGAAGAGAGCTTTTATCAGATTCGAACAACCAGTCCGAACTTCGTCACGTGGGGAACAGGTGAAATGGGGTGCATCTGTAAGCAATGAATGACACACGTCCAAAATAGATTCGCGATGGTGGTTGAACAAAATGAAGTCTTTGTACAGTCGAAAGACTACTGTTGGGTGATTATCTCGAATTTCAAGCAAAACCGCTTTTTGATCACAACGGACTATCTACATGGATGACTAGATGTGCAATATGCTTTATGATGAAAATCACACTAATGACCCACCAATGGTACGTATATCATATAATACCAACTGCAGTAATGATAATAACGGTAATAGCAACAACGGCCATTTGACTTTAGAGTCTGACAGCTCCCATCCTGAACGTAAACCAATGTTCTAATGGGTTGAAAACGGTGGCATCAAAGAAACTTCAGTAAACGTGAGTTCCTTTGGGTGTGCAGAACAACCAATCTTTTAAAATTTGGTTAGACGATGCGTGTCAGTCGGTGAGTGAGGTAGCTCCAAAATACGCGATTGTGTAAGATATGGTGCGCCCTCCTGGCGTGAATTCGGAGAGGTGTGTAGTAGTTCTTTCGAACAACATGACACTCATAGGTGTGAACCAACACAGACACTGAGACTTGGCTTGAACAGATTTGTGGCACCTGAGTGAAAGTTCAGGTGACTTGCTGGTAGTTTGGATTTTCAATATGGTGTACTCCATCTTTGTCATTGTTTCATTGTTCAGGCTTAACCTTCAGAGGGAAAGCTGCACGGACTGCAAACCAGGACACCTTGTCATGTCCATAGGTTTTTTCACTCTCGTCCTCAACTTTTTTCATTGCATTTTTGGAAACACTGTTTTCTCAACGGTATGCTTGTGAGCATTTCACACTTACATGTATAATATCTACTGGGAAAATATGAAGATAAGAGAACAAGATTAGAACAGTTGAAGGGTTTCGTTTTAGACACTTAAATTTAGACGGTTTTAAACTAGAGAAGTGTGTAATCGGCAACGACCATGTGAGCTTCTTGTAAACATAACCACTGACAATTCTAGAGAACCTCTGTGTAGCATAACCAATGTTCTGTTTACGGATTTGAATTTGAGTTTGATGAAGGTCACTGGGGCTCTAAATAAACTTCACAAGCTGTATGTTTTTGTTAGCGATTCACAACTTATGGAAGTAGACCTTGGAGTTACCAGATTCACCTCCTTTCTTTCAATTTAAAGTATCTTAAATAACGACACTGAGTTGCCTTTAGAGCTGATTCTGAAATTTGTCGTTTACATTCTCAGTGCACGGGAGATGTTGAATTTTAAGTCCTCTGCTGAAAGTAATCACAGAAATGTTTGTGAAATTTGATTGCTGCGCTTACCCGGATAAGCCCACATGGATAGTATATGTGATAGTTTCCTGAATAACTGGATAGAATTTGCTGCTAAGATGTTAGGTCATTTAGTGAAATTTGGAACCGTGATGGGTTATTAGGTTAGAATACGCTTCAGCTGTGCATCATTCGGAAAAGTTGGCTTGGATGTGTGTCTTATAAAACTATCGTCCCACCGAACACAAGACTACAAAACAGGAGTGCCCTGAACTGGACGGTTTTCCTAAAAGCATAAGGGAAAGTCATTGTGTACACGTTTGAAGTTTGTAGCGTCAAGTGGAATCTTTATTGCAAAGCGCATTTTTTCAGTTTTTCGATGACGCACGTTCCCTTGCCTTGCAGATTTATCCACTCAATTTGGAAGTTAACCTCCCAAAACTATTCTCTGAAGCAAACGCTGTAGTGATAAATTTCGCTATGACTGCCTTATCCTTAGATATTCATATGAAACAGCTGAATAATCTCCAGCAATTTTATTCTGTAACTTAATGGGTTCAGGCTCGCTGGTACCTAGGCTTATACAGAAATATATACAATCACTTTCATAACAGACAGGAGAACTGGAGCATTTTGGAGATGTACGCCGGATAAAGCGTAGTTGGTTCAAGGAGCACGCACATCTACAATTAGTTGGAAACTGGAAAATCTACTATTGACATTGTCATAATCTGTATCAATGAAGCTCCAAAGTAAATCCTGTTTAACTGAGTTCCACGTCTTATACTCACTGAGATCGCCTTCGAACGCGGTCTATTCCGAGTTAAGTTTTGTATGTGAGAAAACGAAGGTAAGGTTGTCTAGACCGGAGTTGTCACACCGGAGTACTTTGGGGTGCAACGTATGATCTATTCACTTTTCGGTTCCAACTTTTCTTTCTCACTTTAATTACCCGCCGTTACCACCAATAGTTTCCTATTATGAACCGTAAAATGAACCATGATATTTGAAAATAACACTATTTCTGACTACTTGCTGTCAGTTCGATGGAATCTGAACTCTGACATGCCGCTGAAAACCTAGTTAGCCAGACCGCCGTTCCTAGACGCTCAGTTGTGCCAACCGGTTAGCAGTGAGTAGCCAGACAAAGATCACCGTGTTCTTGGACAGGAGCTTAAATATTTCACGATATAGTAGTAGGAATTGTGCAGGAAGCTTTCTCGATACGACTAAATCGTATAGAGGACGACGCTACCTTCTCAATGGAGAGGCGGATGGGGAGAACTCGTAAAAACAACATGCTTAGTCAGCTTAAGAAGTGATCAGCACCGACCGGCGAAAATGTTGTGCATAGCACTTATGCTTATTCCATTCGCCAATTAGGCTAGGTCAGCGTCTCATGGGCCAGTTAGAGAAGATCTTTTGGCCATTGCCTTCAGATTACCTCACTCTCAAAAGATCTCAACCTATTCATGTCATGCATCACAAACCTGAGGTCTGTGGTTAGAAAAAAGGTTCCATAAAATCACTGCATCTCCTTATACCGTATTTTAGCGCAATAAATTCAAACAGATAGTATCTTGTGCAATTTTTTCTGCAATCAGTTTTAGGGAGAGGAAAAGAGCCAAACGGTTTTAAGTTGATAAACGTATGAAAAGTACACAAAGCCACTGTGAGATGAAAAGCAGAAAAAAAGTAACTAATCCCGCGCACAACATGGGCTCACGTAGAACTGGAATGGGAAGAGTTGAACAGATTTTTAATCGAACATTTTTGGGGCCAAGTTTAAGTTTATCAGACACAGTTTACTTAAGCTGATAAAAAGGAGATGGGCAAATCAACAAACGTGTCACAGTGGTGTCGCTACAGTCAGAAAAATGGGAGGCTACGAAGAATGCGTCGTAGAGAATCCAGCTTTGGAGAGTTTCAAACAAGTAGAAAGTCTGACTTCAGAACAGATTCCAAAAGGATATTTTGAAGTCACGGTTGTTCGTAACTCTCCAAAGTACACCACCTACACTGAATAAGTGATTCAAAGTCCTTCCAGCATTTAGTGTGAATGGCTCTGAAAATGTACACAACAGGACCAAATTAAATCAGAGATTTCTTCCTTTGTCAATGTCAACGAATTTTCAGTGTAGGGTTTTGATGGACCTGCAGAACCTTTTGGCAAACTTTGACAACCACAAATGAGTGCCCTGTCTAGAGTGACTTAATTTAAACATTGAGTCGCGCTAAATAATAAACAGCGGAGCTGAAAAAGTAAGTGGATTTTAATTCTAAATAAATCCTCACAGGACCTCTTGCCTATGATATTCACGAGCCAGAGTTTCAGTCGTAATTAGTTTGGGCTTCCAAAAACATCAACACAATTTGGAAACGATTGTATTTTGCCTATTGCGTTTGGTTTGATGTTCAAATAAAGATGAAAAATCGAGAAATGTATCTACCTGATGAGCCCAGAAATAACGAATGAACTAGAAGTGGGCTGCCAAATATGTTGTGGCGGCCTTGCGAAAAATGTTGTGAGAGGGTTATGGAGCTTTCGTAAGCAGAGCGTACAGTGCACAAAAGTAAGCCAGTGCTCGGCTAAATACATTCATTTGCACCCCAATTTGGTTGTGACGAGAGACTTACCTAGAACCCAAGTGAATCTCTTGTTTCTGATGTTCTCAACCAGCTGGCTATGATATATCAGGCAGCCTCATGTTTCAGTTGGTGCAATAGTGGAGATATCGCAATAGAGGGTAGAGGCGTAATGAGCTACTCTTATGGTTGTTAAATACGCTTCGACGGTTCACGACCGGTTGCACTCTTCTCGGAGTTCATCAAGTGGGAGGAGCTCCAGAGACTCCATCAACCCTATAACCTTCCTGAACCTAAATTTCAACACATTCAATTGCTTAAGAACATCATGAGCGAGAGTTAAAGATGGGCTCCAGATGAATCTTCCATCCAAACCAAATTGGTTTACAGAAGAGTTTATCAGTCGAATTTCGTACATTTTTGGTTCAGTTAGAACATAAAGTTGATGGAAAGTCGGGGACTGCGCCTACTTGATGAGTCCCGTGAAGGGCGAAACCGGTTGTGGACTGTCAAAAATTTTTCAGTGACCCTACGATTCATGCGTTGTGTTTATACGTTGGTACTCCTTAAGGGACACCCGTGAAGACAGTTTCGCATTTTGGCATATGGGGTTGACGAGCGTTGCAGACGTCATGTAGAGGAGGTTTGAACAAGTTTTAACGTTTCGTCTCAATGAATTTATAACTCTGATGTGCAAAAGCTATAGGCAGAGATCTCAAGTTTTCACAGTCCACAGCACACTGCGGCTAAGTAGTACAGTGTCCTAGATGAAGCGGTCAAACTGTAGAAGATTTGATTGGGAATTGATCAAAGTTTGGAGCAGTCATCTGTACACCGGCTTTTTAAAAATACGTTCTATCCGTGGTCGTTCCGGGACAGCTCTGAGGTTAACATACCTCCGAAGCATTCAAGGTCTTTTAGTTTAATTTTGGGGCAATTGTCGTTGATTGTTTGGGGGCATGGACGTTGTATATAATCCAGTTTCATGAAGTCTAACAATTCACATAATACTGACGAGATGGTTTCGTTTCCGATACAATGCCACGCCTTGAGACCAAGAACGGGTAGCGTATATATCGCCTTTAAACAACCCAGTAGCAGTAGCTGGAGAACAGGCCATGCTAAAGCGATATCGTCAGCATAATACTTTACAGTGCCTGGGTCCTCATGAGGGAACAAGTTTATATGAAATACGTAAGAAAGGATAGAAGGCTAGCCTATTGCAACAGCATTCTATTTTGCGGTCTTGGTTAACCTCTGGCCGTTTACGCATGTCCATTTCGAAAAGATCCGTGCGTAGCTAAGCAGTGAAACGGAAGCCCGATTCGGTCAAGAAATAAACGCGAACGCATTCTCCTCGACCGTCTGTCAAAACTTGATGCTTTTGGATGCAAACTGGTCCGTTGTCAAACAATGTTGTTCGTGAAAATTGATGAAGGTATTTAGAGACAAACAATGAGGGTCAAATAATGCTGAGTTTCGGCCTCAGCGCTACCTTTTTGTTTCGAGGAGTAATTTATTGTACGTGTAATTCTGGTGAAACGCTGATCCTGATATTATATGACTAATGAGATGATCTCTCGAGGAGATGACCTATGGAAACAACGGCACTGCTTAAAAGCCAACGAGACACTATCAGGTCAACCGACATAATGTTTAGAATGGTTTTTCAGTTTCTTGTACGGACCACGGACGGATGGAGTATTCACTTTTTCAATTACAACTTGGCTATCAAACAGAGGTATCCATGCAACTAACCTCACTGGAATCAAACTAGTGAGTTTTTCGGCATGTACCCAAATGAAGTATTTCTGATATGTGTTTCGAACCAATAGAGTTCTTAATAACCTTTCTAACGTGTGATGCGGCTGACTACAAGATACAGTGAATATAGAGTTCGTTTATCTTGGCCTGTCCTATGAATCTTGGCCTTGATAATGACAGAACGATGCTCCGTTGTCTAGTCCCTCCTTCCTTGTGATGGCGAAGTCTCTCAAAACAGATGATGTCAGACAATCTATACAGATAAAGAGGAGTTCCAAGAGGCAGCACAAAGTGAAACTCTAGGTAGCCTGATAGTATGTTGCATTGTGTAGATAGATCATCGTCATCCGTATGGGCTGCTTTGCTAGGTTAGCTTTGTGGGATGTTGCTGATGGTGATCATGAAAAGCGTAAGAGTGGTAAAACAATACACACCGCACTTTTACATGTAAGAGATTACCTGGTTCAGAGAAGTCAGCATGTGTACAATTTACTCAAACCGATGGCGTTGACTACCTGGTTTCTCACAAATGCGAATGCTTGGGTTAAGAAAAGGATTCCAGTATTATGCTGGATGGCTAAAATGCAGATTTATTAAAGATTTTGATGAAACCATCACATCCCGGTATTCGTAGAGGGTTTGTCCCAAACGTAAACCAACGAATGGATCCGATTTTTCCTGAGGGCTGAATGAGTAATTCAAATGCTAATGGTACACCTATTCTGGGTGGTACACACTGTTCCTACAGTATTCTAAACCCCGGTGGTGAGATATAAAGCCCCTTTAAGAAGAGTGAGTGTTTACACACAAAAATGTTTACACTGTGAGGCAGTGATTTATCGTTTAGTTTCTAGTAACTTTTCCGTGACCGGAACTCAGCTCGGTGTTCGTTAGTTAAACCAAGATACTCGTTTTTGAATGGCCGTGAAGTCGCTAGTCGCTGTTGAATGTGCTGAACCACCATTTCTCAATGCCTAAGCAAGTTGGCTTTCATGAACGTCGACATGCGTCTGATCCCAACGTTTGACAGTTTGTCACGAGAGTGCCACAATGACATCTAAGACATATACTTGTCAGATTTATCTCCTAGTAAGGTTCATTCCTGGGAGATCAGTAACTAAATAATGAATGTCAGTACCCCTAGAGTTGCGCGCTTTAATGGGAATACACGTGAGGTTGTTGAGTATTGGCGAACTTGTTAAGACCATGCGCATCAATGAAAAATGACGGTATGTATACGCATTGTACCTCGTCAACAGATTAAACTGATGAAATAATACTATGTTTGACTATCATTTACCTCAGTTTCGACCCAAATATCAACATAAACTGCCCGTACACCGTGATTACACGCGAAACATCAGTTCTGGTATCGAGATGTGCGTATCAGGGCACACACAGTTTATTTTGCTCAAGTTAAACAGAAGCAAAGCCATCTCTGGAATGAATTTCACCGCTCTTTCTGGACAAAGCAGGATAAACACTGACAGTTCATTGCAAAAGAGCGGCACGTCGATACTGACAGCCTTCATGAACGTTATGCATGGCGTACCTACTGAAGTTAATCACTACTTTTTGCAAAACACTCTAGTTGGTGAAATAAACGATGGTCAATCGGATGCCCGTTTGGGCGGATGATTGGCATATATGGTGTTTTCAATAGTGATTTTTTGGATGGCAGTAGTAATTTGCAGTCTACTAAAAAGTTACCCTCAAAGCCTAAGAAGCACAAAATTATGCAACACAAGTAAGTTTTGTACATAAGTTTTTGATAATTTCAAAAATAATCCCTGCATTAAGGTGGCGTCATTCGGCTTCTGGTTCATGAGGCATTAGTGATTCCGTCAATTTGGTCGCTGTGCTTTTGATTCCCTGAAAGGCACGCAAAGAGCATTCCGGGAGCGTTCTAATGAGCCATCTCTGAATGGCTAATCATATTTGCTATCCTCTTTTTACCGTCTAGTCCCTTTATAGATGCATACCATTTCACATTCATGGCAATACGGTTTTTTGTTACCTCATCAAGGATCATTAACGGAATATCTTACCGGTTGGATTTTTTTGGCTTGTTAGGGCGTTCGATGGTTAAACTAGGTTGCTTTCCAGCCAGAATGCTTTAGGGTTTGTCACCCAACCGCTTAATTGCAATTTATGGCACACTTCTATTGAATTAATTCAAAAACAGATTCGAAGCCAGCTGTCTCATGGGACGGATAATCGGTGTCCTGAATTGAAAGGGTAGATTTAAATAAATTGAATGAATCTCTGGTCTTAAAAGAGCTTCGCTCAGTAACTTGGGCCTGCCCGGTTCGGGCTTCCCCTAATCTATGTGGTTACAAGACAGAAAAACAAAAATTGTTCCGCGCAACTGCCTCGTTTCTTCTTTAGCTACTTGGTCTCTTTTATAGACGGAGTGATGCAGACCGTCATAGTGGTGGTGATTCCCCTTTGAACGTCAACAGAACTACAGCAAAAAACCCTGTATACTTTGCCTGAACCTTGCGATACATCCCGAAAACCACTCTTGACGGATGAGGAAAGAAAGCATGGTGCCCGGATCATCCCATCTGTATTTGAGCATGGGAATATACTGGCTTACAGCGAATTACTAATGACTCATCGCTTGGCTGATGGGCGAAAATGCTGATGAGAAATCGACCACGAATTTCTACAGGACGGAACCAGGTAATACTTAAAGAGGAAAGCCTAACATATTATGAAAACAGTAAAAAAGCTTACCACATAAAGAAAAATAACCGCTTATGGTTTTGATTGCAGAAAATTCAGAGAGTAAACTGTTGACGTCAGTTAAGTGGCACCAACTGCATATAAAGTACGATAGGAGACGTAGGAAAGAAGTAAAAAATAGTGAATGGTTTATGACGGGCTTGCTTGGAACTAGTCTCTATTGGAAATGACTCACACACAGTCATACCAGGATATTTCAATGCACGCCTAACTCTGAATCTAAAGTTTACCGCCTGTGCATTTTTCAGATACCTGAAACAGTAACTACGCCACCAAATCATCTACATGTAAATCTGCTAGTGCGCTCACCTCTATGAAGCTTACTACACAGGCCGGGCGCTGTTTAAGCGCTTCTCTGAACATTCGCCTTCCTGCCCATCTGAATGAGCTGTGAGAACTCTGGCAGCAAGACAGAGCTAGAGCAACATTTGCTGTTTTCTGAGGGATAGTTCAGAAGGTAATAGAGATCCACAATTAAGAAAGTGACTCTTAGAATTCAAACGTCGGATTAATGCGTCCAAGCGCGTCTGATATACGTTCCTTAACATGGTTTGCCCACTGCAAACATAGCATTGTCCGGAAGATATCACAAGACCACGTGAGCCCGCTTCACAAGCTGATCTCAGACGATCGGGTCCTTCACTCTTTGTTTTACCAGATTTCTTCGATTCTTGTAAATTTGGACCCGCCACTTTCTGGCCATGCGAAAATTGATGTGTCATCTGGTTTATAATTTTCGGCTTTATTAGGAGAGCTTACACACAATTTAAAAATTCCTCCCTTTAACTGAGTGTTCTAAAACTTTTTAGCTAAAAAAACATTCCAAAAGTGGAAATGGTTGATTTGCCGCCACTTCGTTGCAACGAGGGCTTGTGATTCATCCAGCAGTACAACTGGGCAAAGTTTCGGTGGGAACAGACTACACCAGTTATATAATCCATGGGGATTTGGGGTATTCGGTCATTTCTATCACAGATTTCATCCTGTCACTGAAGCTAATCTACGCTGAAAAGCCGAAGAGCACTGTAGAGCTGTTTCATCCTTTTTAACAATCGTCAACTGTGCGCATCTCACGAAACCCAAAGATTTTCAAACCCGTGGCATTTCAGGCAGTAGTTGAAAAAATAACCGTTTGGAAAATATGGTCCCTCATTCTTAAATCAACGATTATTCAGTCATTGCATATTTGTACTGAAGTCCCCGTTATTTTAGGCGATATTTCAAGGAAGTTAGAACCGTCTGGCTGTAGTTCAAGAGCCAACTCAGCATTAACGATCAGGCGAAAATGTTTGGTGGACCAAGCACGATCAAACTGAGTTGTTGAGACCTTCTTTCCCAGGCATAACAGAAGGGGAATATTGAGGTCACGCCGGGGGTGTCACTCGAATGTTGTTGATGAAGTAGATGTGTTGTGCTACGGGAAAAAAATAAGTAAACATAAATTGTGGTGAATGGGGCTGGGTCATAGGTGCTATTGGTAGAGTTACGCGAGGGAGATAAGATCAAACCATTCAAATTGCCGCATAAAAAACTGCGTACTCCAACTCTCGGCAAAATGTGACTTTGTGCGAGAGTTAGCTGGGTAACTGGGTTGTAGAAATGGCGATCAAATGCAATATTGCTCTAACAAAGGCAAACACGCTGTGTGTACCCAATTTTGGCGCATTGGGCTTTGCTTCGCGAAAGGTCCATGTACAATCGCAACTGACTGATGACTTAATTGATTTGATGTACACTCTCTTGGAAATTTTCGGACTTTCAAGGGTCAACCGGGTCACATATCACTAAAGGAGCAAGATATGCTTCAAAGTGAACTACCTTCCGTAATCCCAGGGCAGTTATTTCTGCAGCATTGCGTGTCTTGTAATGGCAGTTCAATTGTACACTAGTGAAAATGGAGTAAACACACTAGGTTTTCTGCCAGAATGATGGAGCGGAATGACTGTTTGAAAGGGATTTTATGATTGCAAAAAGTTTCCCAAAAAAGACATTTTCCATTTCTGCTTCATATTGAAACCGATATGTACCTGTCAGTTAGCTGTTGTATTGATAAACTTTGCACTTCTCCTATGTTTAGTAAACCATATATTTGATTTTATCTTGCCTTGTGTAATGAACCCCAGTGACAAAGTATGCAAACCAAACGTATTTTTTAAAGATTAGTAGTTTGTTTAGGTGTTTTTCTCCATTCCAATAACTGCAAAAGTTTACCTGCATCATTTCGTGTAGCCAAGGGAAAATAATTGGGAATATTTGTCAGTCGTTTTACAAGTATGAATGAATGTCTTGCATCTGACTATCGTAATCCAAATTCATATTAACCGGTGGTACAATCTTGTATCTTTTGTTAACTATGTTACCTCTGTTGTTCAGCTACTTATACATCCATTTGTAGTAGCTATTGTTCTGTTCCGTAGTTGATTTTAGACAACAGCTTCAAAGTACTAAGCAACAAAAGTCATGTGAAGCACCAAAAGGTATGTTGGCAGGGAACAATTTTACGTATTGTTCAGATTTACCACCAAATTATCGCTACGAACAAACAGCGTGACCTTCAGTCAGTAAATCACGTGCGAAGTGGATATGTGGGACTGAATTAAATTACTGCATACCTATTGCCTGTAGAGTGTCCGGAATGTGGTTGGCAGGGGTGAATTCCCGGAGTCTGAGATGCCGTAGGTCTTCCTAGCTTGTACCAAAAAGGGGAAAATTCGACTGGAATAAACATGCAAGTCATGAAAAATTTTCCTCAGAAACATGCTTGAAAAGTTTATAACCAAAAAGGTTCTATTAATTATACTTACGTAACGCTGAGAAAGAAGATATTTTAGAGAATCTTGGACTCTGTTACCTTCCGAACTATCCCCCAGAAAACAACTTCATTGTAGTGTTTGTGCATGTTGAACATGGATACAGACACTAATAGCAAGCATGCTCGTTTCTTGGACGAAAGTGAACTGATTGTAAACAGGTAAATGCTGCGATAATTCGGATTAGTAAAAATGCAAAAACATGAGAGAAGTGAAAGGAAATGTCACCAGACGTGTACAGTGAATTTTCTTCCATCGGGAAGTGACCGATTCCAAAAGGTCTACGAGAGAACAGGGATGAAATGTAGCTCACTAAACCGAGGACATTGATCATGCTATGAAAATGTCCCTATTAGTGCGGCTGAGTATGAGAAGACTCAAGAATGACTTTTTGAGATACTCAAGCACTCAGCAAATAAAGATCTGACAGATTTGATGGCATTCGCCCAGGTGTGATAAGACAGCAAAATCAGTTTTGTTCAGTCTGTTTAGCTGCAGTACCCGGAGCACATTGTCGACGTTGACCATTGAATGAGCACTAAGACCGGCATTTGGGTACGTAGTAAGATCTCGAATAAGAATAAACCAATTGTAGCCTGTCACACCATGCTCATTAATATAACCGGGTTGAATTGCGGACGGCGTTAGTTTTTCGCATTTAATCCTAGTAAACGGACTGATATTTTGTCGATTCTGCCCGATCACCTTGTGCGACGTTTGGATGGTATGGAAATGAACTGACAGTGTACTCAAATACTTGCTTGAGCTGATTGAAAGTACTCCTGTCTGTGTCAATAAGTAAAACGAGCTTCATAGATAAGGCTTCTCAGGGTTAATTTAATCCAAACTAGACAGCCTTATCTTTCAGAGCACTGGTAGATTCCTAGGTGATTCTGTCCTTTTGAACACCATGCGGCAAGGGAACAGGCGGAATTAAGACGAAATTAATGTCAAGTACTTGTCACGTAAGAGGGCATGTCTTAGTGCTTAACATTTGACGTCTTCGAGAATGCAATATCTTACGGAAGTTTCAAGTCAGCTGCATAACTGATAAATTTGGCAGCAGAAATGTTATTTGAGCTAATGTGGTGCATGAGAGTTTCATTGGTTTTCTTCAGAAGAACCTGGACACTAGGACGAGGATGGATGTGGGAGAGGATATTTGCTTCAAAAAAGAGAAACCAGCAGCACCAAAGAACATGATATTACAACCATGCTGGTTAAGCTGCAATTATACATTGAAAATCCGAACGTGGTGCTAACAGAAGGTGCACGCTGACACCACATCGAACGACGTTGTGTTGCTGTTTAGTATACCTTTGAGGTGTCATTTCCATGTGTATTCAGTCTGATAGCGTCCAAGGATTAACAGTCGATGATCCAAACTGTGCATCATATATTTCATTATAAAGCGCATTGACAGCTTTGAAGGAAACAGTGCTGAGCAAAACACTTAAACGCATTTGCTTTGAACAATACCACAGAGGTTGTCGTCAGTCATCTGATGGTTTCAGCGAGTAAAGCAATCTACGGTTAGCTGTACACCATCTGGACTTTGCATGGTCGCATGTGACATAATGTATTTAATCCAGCAAGTAGTAGCATGCTTTCATTGGCCTTAAGGATAGTATTGAATCACACGCCCACTGCTTGGACATCGTTCAACATGAAACCTGAGGCTGGGAATCCAGCTGAGAAAGAATATAAACTGGTGCGTCAGCTAAATCAATTTTGGGACAAAACAGAATTTGGTTAATTTTGATTTTCAGTCGGCAGTTTTTCTTCTGTCTATCATACAATCTGGTCGACATTTATCCTACAGTGAGTCAAGAAACTGTACTCAACAAAGTATTCTCCAACGAGAATGACACATATTTAGACGAGAAGAGTAGACTGTGGGGGAATCAAAATTTTACGACCGACGACAAACTAAAATGTTAGTACGGTGGGCCACAGTGTTTACATTCATTCAATCTATTCATGAACAAAAGCCCTATTTGTGGTCCGTGGCCACGTAGTCCAACCGTTGGAATATGCGTATTATAACGAACCATATATTATCTATCAGTGGCAGCCTGGCGCACATTATACCTACAAAATACTCAGAAATAATTAACTTTTGGTGGAAGCAAATTATATATGAATTGGTTGCTTTCAATTTTTCACCATATACCACCAAACCGAATCGGAATATATCAGATTCGATACCCCAAACAACTCAACAAAATTCTTTCACAGCATGATGTTTCTAATTTATCGGCGAAAGTAACCGTTTAAACTACAAACGGCCAAAACCGCGCATCTGAGATGTTTAGTCGACATTGTGCCGAAATACTAGTTAGTAACGTGATTATTGACAGCTCGGTGTAATCAACACGTATCAATCAGGCCCGGAAACCGGGAATGATGCAATTAACCCATTACGTACTTTGGCATCTCCTATGGGCACACTAAAACTACGGCTATGATGTCGTTTTCGCCAGGGAACCAACCGAATATTTCGTGGGTGATTGATATGACGATGAAACTTGTCGGCAATATCAGTGCACTAGTTTAGCAAGTGGAATAAGTTGGCCTGCTCAGTAAACCATCTGCAAACTCTGCACTAAAAGCAATCAACCAAATGTGATTGCAATGCTTGATTACGATTTCCTTTGCGGAGGAATGCATTGAAAACACCTAATACATTGGACGATTAAGGGTAATCAGCTGACAGAAAAGATAAATTCAAACATGGTTTTCAGGTTGTTAGGCAACTCTCAACTTCGAGATGCCTGTCAAGGAAGTGACTGATGTAGAGTGAACGGGAAAAGAACTGTGTTAAAAACTGCAGTCACTCTTGCTGATAGCGACCAGAGGAAATTTCCGGGGCTCAGTTAATTCCCCTCAAGATAGGCGGATGGTGACTCTAGTTGTTTGGCTGCACAGATAATTAATCAACAAAGGAGGAGGTATTTCCTCTTTCTACAGGAGTTTTTCATTCAGGGGTGGTACAGTTTGTCGCGTAAGGCGAAGGCATTCATCACTAACTATCGAAAGAGTGGTCCATGGCGTGGATGCTCTAATCGAAGAGCATCGCCGTTGTGCGTGCCTCACACCCGGGTTGTCCTCCTATGAGTGCAGTAAATATGAGCATCGCTGATATGACTAATGATACAGACGCCTCCCTTCTCGGCACAGTTGGCATCAATTACCAAGAGATATTCTGGTTCAGACCAATTTTGCCTAAAAGCTTTCAGTGTCATTGCCGATTTTTGACGTTGGGTCCGCTTGACAAATATTACTTGCCTTTTATTGATTCATTAGGCAATTGAAGGGTTTTCGGGGAAAAACAATTTTTGGTTATACTGAGACATCTCAGTGGTTGGGCCACTGAAGAGATCCTTTTTGTGAAAAAAGGGAGAGAGTAATTAAGAGAAAAGAAGCCTACGAGCAAGAAACCGACAACACTTGCACCGGTGTGGTTGATTTTATCGCAAAACAATTCAACTGCGATCTTTAGCGCAGTTCGCTCCAAATATAAGCCAACAATTATTTTCCAACTTATTACCACTTTTGTTGATCCGCACCGGGTGCATTTTTTCATTTTTTTTCCAGTCAGTATCCCTAGATATGCTTCCTTCTTGATAACCTGTCCGGTGGCCCTGCTGTCCGTAAGTAGTTCCAGACAAATTTATTACAAAATAGCACTCGTAGTTATCAAACGTTCCACAATAGGATAACTTGAGACAACCTGAAATAGGATTAGGCCCAATTCGGGCAATTCAAAGAAGATGTATCAAAGTTTATTATATCCAAACGCATTTGTAGTTACTCATCACAGTGAAAACTTCTTTCTGTCAGACCACCAACCTCTCCAGACTACCAGCTCGCTGATTGCACTCAGACTATTCTTATCACTTTTATCGTATTTTCCAGGGTTTTCAGACAGAAGTTTCTTTCGAGCAGTCTGTGAATAAGGTGCTGTCACCATCAGACCCCCACCGTCGGTCCTGCCCAACAGAGAGACTGTTTATTACATTTGCAAGTGGAAAGCTGGAGTGAAAAATAGTCCACTGACAAAATGCAATCATTAGATAGCTGAAAAAGTATTTGCTTGCAATTTAGACTTACTATTTTTTGTCAGTGAACGGTTGTAACGACAATAACTTCCATGTTTTTAAGTAAAAGCTTGAATAGGTTGAGTTTAATCTTACTTGAGGAACCAGAAGTGGATGAACTCTGAAATTGGTACCGATATAATGTCCGACGTGAGACTATAAAGAAGTACATATTGCCATTTGTTCCAAATCTTCAAAGCCCAAGGCTGAAGAGCAACTGTTGGCCAGTTACTCGTGACAGAACGGCTATTTCTTCAACTATTAGTAGAAAGGTTTCTGGTTCAAATTTCTTCGATGGTTTGTGACAGGCAGACTGCTGACTGTTACCATTAAGGATGGAATCACCATACAGCTTTTTTCGGCTTTTCGTTATGGTTTGGCTTTACGTACAGGACGAAGTCGCTGAAGTGTGCAACAGCCCAAAATACCCCAGGTATCGTTGCTTTTGCAGCTCGGCACTGTCGTTCCCCTAGTGAAGTTAATACGACACAACAGAGAAGACTCATGAGAGCAACTACCTTCCCGAAGCATACATAAAACATTTTTCCTAACGCATGAATTTCGATGCGACTATCTCAGATAATGGCTATTCTCGCTGACTTAGTGGTAGCGCATGTTCGGCGTGTTACCGCGCATATAAAATAATGAGTTAATCGTAGCAAGTGATCGTGGGCAAATACTAGCTCATAGATATCTGGTTGATGGTGTTTCAGAAAGATATGAGACCGAAAATTTGAAGTCGAAAAAGCAGCTTTTATTCTGGGCAGTGAGGACGCCAAATGCAATCAAAAGTTCCGCCAATAACTACCCATTATATTTGATAGCATAAAAACTTATAATAATCCAGAAAGCAAAGTAGCCCAATCGTACTAGTGAATGCATATTTTCAAGCAGAAATATCCATTTGTCTTTTTGTAAATGTACCTTCACTCGGAGGATTCTCATACGTATTACGTACCTGGTGAGCTGTTATTTACCAGAATGCATTCTAACTGTGCACAATGCAACTGGAGGTCACTTATCAGTCTACGCTAGGCGAGCATGTTCCGTAATCAAATCTAACCACCAAACCAACATGGAGATCTAAGGACATGAGTCTGTGCGTTAGCGGCACACACTAAAGCAACTACCTTTGGATGCATTGTGTTGAGCAGAGATGCATGACTAGCCGTGGCACACATGGCTACGGTTTCCAAACATGTTTTTCAATCCTAGGAACCCGAAATTCTCCAGTAACCTTCCAAAAATGGACTGCCACAAAGAAAAGTGGCTGGCATTGGGATGACTTGATAGCCTTGTGCTCTATCCATTTCAGTCTACTGGGACTAGGAAACATGTTTATATACATGCCAACAGCACCTGGTAAAAGAAACACAGTGAACTTCTAAGACCAACTTCGCAACACCCTAGTTACAGTCTCAGAGGGGTTTCCTCGTAGGTCACTGGACATCACTATCTAGTGCGCCCTGAGCGACACCGCACTTCGCTAATTTCGTATGTAATACGTGAACAGTGGAACCGGGAATGTTGAACGACTTATCCTTTACCGTGTTGCAGTACTAATTTCAAAATAAACCATTGCTGGTAGAACGTACTTCCCGGGAGAATATTCAGGAGAGATAAATTTTTTAGATAATTCAGTCAAAGTTTACTCCACGGAAGCGGTAAGCGATGCCACGTTCAATGATCTGCGACAGTGTGGTTGACAGTGACTTAGAGTGCGTTTGTAAGTAGTACGAATGGAATTTCTTTTTCAATGCAAAGTTTCCAATGTAACGTCGACCACGCACAGGAACCACTTTACAAGCAGTTATTCAGCTAATTTAAACTTCGAAAAAATGACCTGAAGTTATTGTTTTTACGTTAGACTTGACCATCATTCTCCAAATGCTGGATTAGACTTCAACAAAATCAAGGAGCAAAGTATCTCATACGCTTTGCGTGCTAAGCATCGGTTAAATTCTTTTTCTGACCAATTTGGGAGAGGTTTGTTTTCAGGCACGATTCTTGCACTCGATATGATGATGGTAGTAAGTGAAGGTTTTGGACATGTTTCAAGTTAGCCTGTTTCAACAGTGTTACCAAAGTAGTGAAGCCGACCAGCTTTTCGACTCTCAGTCATTCATCCCTTTGCTATCTGTATTATATTTGATGTACGACTCTCACAGTCAGTGAGCATGTGGGAGATTTAGCGTGTTAGGACAAGATTTCCAGTTAAACAAGGTGAGGCTTATATTAAGAAAACAACTTGCGAAATAAATATTACTCTGTGGCACATGATGTTTACCGCCTAACAAACTTGGCGTGTTTCTAATGTCTTGAGTTGGACGAATTCGGTCATTGGGGTTAGAACTACTTCTGGTGAATGGTGTCACTTGTGTATATCAAGGGAGCAAATAAGTGGAAATTAAAATTGGCTGGTCGGAGGTTTACCGGGAAATTTGGATACGCTGTGCTCCTGAATTTACCAGGCACAGTGATCTCCTGAGTGGTATTCCCACGAACAGAAACTGTTCCTGTGACAACCATTCTCTACCAGCCGTTATCATCCGTGTGTTTCTCGGGCCTGTAAGTTGATGGGATTCATTCCTATGGGAATCAAC
>NW_008752066.1:159712-190477 GCF_000715545.1 Opisthorchis viverrini | reverse complement strand
TTCAGGTCAAACATTCCTGCTTTCCACATCCGTTTTAGTTCTCACACCGTCCGAACGACACCGCAAGAGCCAACCGAAATCCAGACTGACCTTATTCTCCCCTTCCTCGTCAGTAAAATACAGTTCAGTAATACGAACCGCCAGTTACGAAAAAAATCTGAGCGAAAATCTTCTACGTCTTTGCCTCCAGTTTAGGAAAAATTGGAGAGGGTTTTCAGTTGCCAGGGCCAAGTGCTTCCCTTGAGGGAAAGCAAGCGATCACCCTTCTGTGAGGAAAATAACTGTGGCAGTACAATTGTTGCTGAATTCGTTTGAGATAAAAGAAGACAAGAGAGTGGATGCACAAATATGAAATTAATTTGCTGTCACGAGAGATTTTGGAGAAATGGGAACAAGCATCTTGAAAAACCATCATTCTTATGATTTAATCTATTGTGATGCTGCCTAATGTATATTTAATTTGCACAACGACTTACCTGCTTTTAAAGACTTCAAATAACTGTTAAGAATTTCACTCTATCATAATTTACGTCCCATGAATTCAACCAAAATGTGATTTTTCATCCTTGTCAATTTCGCTGTCATCAATCTTTATTTTGCGAGCATTTCATAAAGTGGTTCCTCAACCCGAAATACTTAGATGTTTTACATGTTTCATCTGCATTTCTCAGTTTCATGCGCCGTTCTCGGGTGCAGTTGTGAGATCCGGTAACAGACGCGGTTGTGTCCTTTGCAAGGTCAGTAATTCTCGCACCAACATTGTTTTCACCGCTAGACTTCTTAACTATTGAATGGGCCACAACGGTGGGAGTGCTACGAAATTCTCGGTGTGAAGGGTGTAGCTTATGAAAGTCAGTGAAAGGCACAAGAGCAAAGTCTGTGTGTTCTTGTCGACGTACAAAGACTGAACTCTGGCCAGAGCCTAATGAAATCGAATATATAATCCCCATCATTTGGAAAAGCTATGTTTCAGATATTGCATAGCGTACAATGTCAAACGAATGTACAACTGAGTATACAGCAGCAAATGTGATACCTTCAGAGTCACCTTCAACCGCGTCAGGCACTGGTAGTAGGGGGCAACGGACAGAATATATGGCGAAAATTTACAGCGCATGGATCCGAAATAACCAACATCAAGCTCATTGTACGAACTGTCAAGTGTTTCCAGCTTGAGTTATCCCAGTGTGGTCGGTTAGAATGATCATAGCGTACTATTTCGACTTACAGGATTGGATCTCCTGCGGAAATCAGACTGGTAGCGAACTCCTATCTGGACAATCTGGTCGCGTTTCACGGTTTCAGCAAACTTCTCAGTCGGTTTTAAACTTGTTCCAGCTTATTGAGATAGGTTGCTATTTGATCAGAATGAGCTACACGGCCCGTCCGTCAAACTGTAGTTAGCGCTCCAGTACTGTCAAATTGCAGCGAAGCGAGCTAGAGATAACCCAACGATTAGGGCAGCAGCTCACCAACCGAACCGTTGGAGTCAGACGAATCAAACCATGGTTTTATGATCACTCATTTCCGTGCTGGGACGGGCTGTAATTACCTATACCCATGCTTGTTTCAGGTCGCTATAGAGTGAAAGTGTTGCTGCTGAACGGTGAAAATTCTTTGTAGCGAAACTTTAAAAACCTGGTGTTTACGACCACTGGTTGAAGTGTTTATTCCAAATACTGTACACTTCCGCTCGTTCATCGAAGCATTGGAATAGCTCAATGGGCGGCTCGCTTTTAAGCAAAGTTTCGCAAGCTAATCAAAATGCCGGGAAAGCAACTTATTTACGGTCAAGCCACCCATCTCTACACACAGCGATGCAAGTGTGCAACGCCTGTCTAATCCAATGGTTACAATTCATTGTCCTACACCGTCCTCTATAGAAAAGTCTGCTTTGTATTCGGCTTTGGGACGTCAATCATTGTAGGTTTGAGTGATTAGTTTATTTACCCGTGGGAACTTCTCGGCAGAAATATTAAAACATTACAGATAAATATCAAAAGGATAGTAATAAGACCATAAAATGCATGTGATTGGGTCAACTTCTTATGGCGTTTACATCAAATTTAAGGAGACTAAAGTTCAAGTATTCTGATGATGTGTTAAAATACGGAATAGATTACTTGGCCCGCTGAGACCATCGAGTTTGCAAAACACCTAAATGGATCAGATATCCCCTAAAGGTCAGGTGGGGTCGAAAGTGGCCAGGAGCAAACATCCATGTANAACCATCCATGTACGATGCTCTCTTTCCCTCAAAACGCGTTCGCACCCGAAAGTTCTCAAATCCAAAAACGTTATTTGGTGCCAAAAGACAGCCTCTGATAGCAACCATCTTTGAGCGCGTTTCCTGTCTGCTAGGATCATCATTAATATATGATTTACTGTGTCAGCTGATTTGTCTCCCATTTGTCAGGTGCAACAAGTATTTCGTCGATAAATTTTTCAAAATGGCAGCACGTAGAGAAAACTCATTGTAAGAGACTTCAAAACTTGTGAATCTAACACCTAATAACTAGGGTCAGTAAATTTTTGTTAGTAATGATTTCTGGCTGAATCTTTTCGAAATTGCATATTTACCAACCGGTGACCTGAATTCTGGGGACACATAGAGGTAACTTCGTGACCGGATATTGGTAAGTGAACATCGGAATTTCCTTATTAGTCACAGTGGGTTATGAACGCAGGGCTAAAGAGTGTACGTTCGTGTATCCATTTGAGAACGAGTTTGTTGACCGGACCAGCTTTAATGCTCGGTGGGTCTAACACTTAACCTGGGCCCAGTTTAACGGAACGCCTAAATACGTTCATTATCCGGAGTTACATGCATGATCAACTTAAATTCGCTACAGCGATGTTAGATATGGTCGACAAGCATCATTAAAATCATAATAAGTGTTCTGGTTACCTTTGTAGATGGTATGTTCGGCAGTATCCTTTGAGTAAAATTTCGATCAGCCCACATTAAACATACAGGATGTACCGAACAAAACGTCGAGGTTATGGGAATCAGCAAAGATGGAGAATGGCCAGGGTACATTAACAGTTGTTTCAACATTGGTTAAACACAAATGGAAAGTCTGCTTGAACAAGCGGTCAGAAAAACTGTTATGGAATTATTGGACGCGCCCGTAATGACCCGAATGTCCAACAATATTGATTTATGGGTTCTGACAACAGGAGTACACCAAGGCTGGGTAGAACGCTTCAGAAATAGGCATAAAACGTGCACAATAATTCTAATGTAAGACAGTTGCAGAAATTTCAGGAATGAAACTGATTATGCCGAGGTGCATAGACTCAGGTGACTTCAAACGGGAGCCGCTTTCTGTGCGTTGAGTGGTCGACCGAAGGATGGCCTCAGAGTGCATGTTCATCTAAGATGAACGGTCTTGCCTAGTTTGGATTAGATAATATTTCAAGCTCAAAAAACAGGTGGAGACATGAGAACTAAGTCTACTAGAAATAGTCGAACATTGTGCCAACTAAAACAAGAGGAAAACTTTGTACAGCACATACAGTTGAACAATCCCGTAAAGACCGGATTTGTTTTGATTTCCTGTCAACATCTGAATCTGTAAATGAATATATAACTCTACTTTTGTACGATTAGAAGCAAAATTAGAAAATTATAGTGATGGGAACATGACCAGGCTCAGTGCACTATACAGGATAGGGCATAAGACACGGTAGAAATTCAAACTTGTGCTGTGTCTAAAAATCATCATCTGCTTTTTTCTTAGGCCCGCGGGGCAGTTTGTTTTCTCTGATAAAATCGGAAAGCTTTTACGTTAAATTTTGCGGGCTGATTTGCATTTCAGGCACATAAAACATACAGTGAGACTAATTGCTTACTTCCTCGTCAATACTTGGGTGTGGGTATACCGAAGATCAGTTATTTCAAGGAAGAAAGCAGAGGTACTTCATCTGAAAGCAAGGCATTTCAATAAGATAGACGTATTAATCAGCCAGGAAGCTGAAGGCGAAAGGAGGTATCAACGTATCGGTAAAGATCACAAAGGTTTATTGTGATTTGTTCGCTTAAAATGATTGAAAGCAGTGAACAAATAATGTGAATAAGAAGGTGCTTTGTCTTTAGTGAAAAAATGAAAATATCCGTGGCAAATGCTGGACTTTTTCACAAAAACGACTAGTTGCAGAACTGCTAGTCTCCTGTCTCCTCTTAGGGCGTTCGACCGAAGGAACGAAGGCAGAACTGATTATGTCAGGAAAGCTAAATTTCTGAAGATTATTCCAGAATATCTGAAACAAACTGGGAGACACACTCAACTAATCACCATTCAGACAGGCTTGGATCAAGGTCAAACAATACCCTCCGAAATATAGCGCGAGTTTGTTGTAATTTCGCACTTGCGTACCTGGACTAAAGCGGTTGCTTCCTGGTCGACGACTCTATTTTCGGCAATCAGTCACCGGAGCGAGGACAGCAATCATATCTAACAGATTGCTGACTGCCGAACGCACGAAACCAAGACATTGACTGTTAAAGCGTTGAAGGACCATTCGCAGCAACAAAATCAGTCTGAAGCGGCGCAAATACGTTTGGTGAAAACCTTGACTCCAGCTGCAGATTCAGTCAACTCGATCGCCAACAGCATCACGGAGTTCACCTATGACCCTGAAGCTAATATCACCTTCGATTCGTGGTTTAAACATCACGAAGCTATTTTCAAATTCGAACTGAAGCCCAAAGAGGATGCATATAGCGCATGCTTATTGCTTAGAAAGCTTGGCACGACGGAATACACACGGTATTCCAACTTCATCCTACCAAAGAATATGCGAAATCTCAGTCTTGAAACCTATGAGTGTGTGAAACTAGAAGAAATCGAATCTGAAGAATATAAAACTTATGCCGATAGCGACAATATTGAATGTGAAAAATTCAAATCATCTACCATGAAGGAAGACCAGTTCAAGTTTCTCATTCTCATATGTGACCTTCAGTCGCATTCAGGAAGTGATATCAGAGCGAGGTTTTTGAGCAAGACTGTACAATAGTTCGAGGTAACGCTGCGGTCTACTACTCACGCTTGCCAGCGCCTCTTGGTCCTTCAAACGTGACGCGGTCATGTTGTAGAGACCACTATCCAACCGTGCTTTTACTCTTGCCAAGACGACTCCAAGGCAACATTTCATGACGGCAAATCCGAACGAAGCAAAGTCCCTGTCGACATGCTGGTAATGCGGTGATGGGTATTTTGTGAAATTGTGCCTTTATAGAAAGCCCAAATTTTAGTGTGCACGTGAGCACAAGGAATGCCAGTATCAGACGCAAAAAGCTAGCCAATGCTGCACTCAAACCCGAAGGCCACAGAGAAGACGGTACCAGTCAGAAGCCCGCTTTAACGCAATACTTGTGATAAGCAGGTTGACGCTCGTCGCAATTATGTTGCAATCAGAGAAAACGGAAGCATAATTGAATTGCGGCTCAACATGAGTTTCGATATTACGAGTGTTTCCCGGTGCACCTAGAGGAAGATCAGACCACTGAAGTTCGGACCGACAATGAACATCGCTAGAATTGCATCAGGAGGTAAGCTCCAATTGCTAGGTGAATCTGATTGTGAGAAGGAGATAGCAGGCCACTGTAATCGGGGTATTGTTTGTCTTGCTGCTTATGGGCTTAAACTGTTGGGCGTAAACTGGATCGATCATTTGCATCTTTCTACGTTGCTGATACGCAACTTATGCTTATCAGCATCAGCAGGAGGGAAGCAAAAGTTTCTGTCTGGAAACCGTGTGTTTGTGAGGAACAATCGCTCCGGGTACCCAAACTAGACTGCTGGAGTCTTCCTCAAAAGAATCGGTCAGGTGATCTAAAGCGTCCGGGTGGGATCGTTGATATGGAAACAGCATGTTAATCAGCTACGGCGGGCTAGGATCTCCAAAGACCATTATTAGCCACTGCTCCACATGTACCACCCAAGACACATCCATTGCTTCAAACGAGACGCCGTACCGATCGCGCTGGAATATTGGTGGAACCTTTTCAACTTGATCCGTGCCAACAACCTTACTGTAAATGGCCAAAACGGGAGGCGTCGGAATGGTCATATTCCTGAAGATTGTCCTAGAACACTCAAAACCTGGTGGGACCCTCAAACTCCTCTAAACGCCAATCGGGCAGCTTTGGGCCCGGTCAAAACAGTGTTTTTCAAAATATAGCAATAGGACAGCCTTAGATCAAAGTCAAACAGTTCCCTTCAAAATATGGCCCTAGACCGTTGTAATATCGCTTTTTCTTGTTTGCAATAAAGCAAATGTGTTCCTAATCGGCGAGTCTTTTTCCGGCATCAAGGCACTGGAGCGTGGACAGCAGTCAGACATAAGAGAGTATGATCAGATGGAGCTAAAAAATATTCGTCATAAATTAAAGCCATTTAGTGGTTGAATCCTTCCAGCTCATTGTTGCCACGGCGCCCAAGAGAGATATGATATATTGCTCGGCCATAAAAACTTGAGATGCAGAAAAGCCAGGATCAGTTTCGTGCTTTAATTCTGAGCTATCTCAACCTCATTATTTTGATTTTGAAACAATTACTAAACCGTCTACTCTTGGTGTTGTAATAACCCTTGAAGTTGACTTACTCCCGGACCATTTCAGGCCCTGGATGATCTAGAGTAAAGTACGTAGGTGAAAAAAGCTAGACTTGACCCGGCTGAACTCATCGCAACTAATTTCAACAAAAGAGGTGACCACAGCTGAAAGTGTGATTATTTCATGGCTCGAATCTGACACTATTTCTGGACTACCATTCTATTGCTACTATATCAGGCTAAAAATATTAGACTTCCTCTTCAGAGGCCAGATTTAAATAGGAGGATAGCCCAACGCTTCAACTGAGGACACTGAAACAAGTCAATACTCGCTGAGGTGAGTTGTGAACAGAATGGTACCAGACGTACTTGCTTACTTATTTGCTCACTCCTCGCTTGGTTGCTCGCTCGCGTACTTCTGATTCAGTGGACTGGTCACTGCGATGGTTGGAGTACCGAGAAAGCTCAAGTCAAAAGGATTTAAATTCGGTATTTTATATCACTATCTTCAGGGCTGCTTTCAGGATTCTTCTGTCCGATTCCACTTTATAAACACACCTCGCAATTCCACCTCCACGGGAAAATCAAGGCCTTCAACTGAAACGTACTTAACAGGTTCATTTCATGCGCTGTGTTTGAATGCATGTAGAATACGAAAGTTCTGATCCCCGGACAGTCTCAACTTGTGCCGTGCCACTTTCACATATCTAGCATGGTGAAAGTAGGTTTCTATGGGGTGTTTTTTCTTGTCGGCGAATATTCGGTATCAAAAACGATTCCTTTGCCTTCGTTCACGAGTACTTCACCTCCAAAACCAGTGACGGTCTTGATTTCCTGCTTGGTCGTTACAGTCGCTACTTTGTTTTTGTTTCTTTGTTCGCAATGCCTTGCCCCTCAATCTTGACCAAATTCCCGCGCACATTGGTGTTTTCATCTTGTTATTATCGATACTCTCATACTGCGAGTCTTCGAATGTTCGTTTTTTGTGGATGATGTATCCGCCAAATGTTAGTACATTACATAGAATGTGATAAGTGAATGGAATACTGATGGAATGCCTGTCACCCTCTGCCGCGTGTTTATTGCAGCGTTTCTCGAGCACTTTTTACAGCCGTCCGGTTCATTGACAAACCACAAAATGTTGCATGCCAATCTCGATGGGGTTTGATGGGTTTTGGTACTTTTGTTGAGGGTACTAAAGCTATTGGAGTGCACGCGCATGTGTGTACGTTTTTGACTGTGTGAGTGTGCATAGCTACAACCTCTAGCAAACATATAATAGTGATTCTATTTGCATCGCACCCTTCACAGGTCGGTTCACATTCCTTACAGGTGCACTGCAATGGGAAACGTATTGTAAACACGATTTTCTGCACAGAATAACGCTAGGGAAGGCAAAAAATGTTTCGCCTCAATGTCCAACACTTGCCTGATTGTAACAAATATATGAAGAAGCTTGCAAACCGATTAGAGGAGAAATACTGTGGTGTAATACTATGAATTTAGTGATGGGCATTTTTAAGAAGCTCACGTAAACTGCAAGTTTACTGCTTCCTGGTGTATAAGATTAAAACGTCATATTCTAATTATTTTGGTGATTTCTCTGTGTTTGTTCTACTTTAGCGTCCATTCACCGATCACAAATTGTCGAAAGGCAGTGCAAAGCCCAGTGGATGAGACCATAAAAGGATTCGTTTTGAAAGAGGTGAGAAAGTGCGTCTTCGGAAAAAGGGAAGTTTGTGTAATTGGTCATTGGCTACATTGACCGGTCTTTGGGAAGTCACGTATTCGAAAGTGGTCCCACTGAAACATTTTCGGTTACGTGCCACTCGAAAAATTGACTGTAGCTGAATCGATATTCTACCCATTCATTTGATACTTACATATAAACTAGACAGGGTATTGGTTTTTGGTTTTAGGTTAACGGCAACCTTCTCTTGACGGAGGATGAGTTCGTTCTCAAAATTCATCATGTCGCCGTTGCCTATGAAGAACAGGTTGGTAGTGTTGGAGCACAGCGTTAATCAGCTGCTTTTGCATTGTTTAATAAATCACATGGAAACGCATCAATTTAGATTGGGGTACAACTGTTGAAATCCGGTCATTTAACTGTTTTCTGCATTGTGACGTCAAATTGATTGAAGCAGTGGCAGCAAGGAGAGTCTAGGCACTTTGGAATTCGCTTGGCAAGCTGTTGCTTAAACCACTGTATTCATCTCGCTTTGATCATCTTAAAAAGGCGTTAATGAGCATATCACTGCTCTCCGACAACTTTATAAGATTCTTTGTCGTTCTGTGGCATTTGAGTACTCATCGTAAGCAGGGCTCAAGGACGCTTGTTCTGAGGGTGATCTAAGCTTAGAGATCCTAGGCTGGTACTAGTAGGGGTCGAGCGGTGTCGTTAGTTTAAGGGATAATTTCTGAGCGTCTCCATCTATCCGAGTGAAGTTCTAAGACAATCTTCTACTTATCGATGCGGGCGCATATTTCTTGCAGTGCTCAAAAATGGTGGAAGTCGAGTACTTAAAGGAACAGACTTTTCATGGGCTGTGCGATGATATTCGGCAGTCCATCCTAAGTGCGCTTGAGTGTGCCTGAGAATTTTATGTTCTAAGCATGTTTTACTGCTTCAACCAGAGAAGTGTAGCGGCCCTTTAAGCCGAAATAGACTACTCATATTTTAGGTTTTTACTCATCACTTTAATCAAGACTTGGGTTATTTTAACTTCCCACAATTGCCTATGACATGTGGTGTTGCTCAAAAAAATGTGGGTGGCCAGGTTTCGTTACACTCTAACAAAAAATGATGTGTGCTGTTGTGCTTTGTTTGTTTGCTCTAGTGAGATTTTGCAGTTTATCTGGCATGCTTTCAGCTTTCAAAGAATGCCAAATTCCTGCTATGCAAGACACTTGAACTTGTGGGTTGACACAAATATTCGGTCAGCGTAACCCTTTTGTGAATAGAAATTCTCCTGATGTTGCCACATTAGATACTCCCCTTGTTTCTCATTGACAGGGCAGCAAAAATATGAGCTGCGAAATATATGAGGCTGCTAACTCAGGGATTCTTATATGGTACCTCAGCAACAATTTTGGGTATCAGGGGTGGCGGGGAAATACGTTAAGAAATCTATGTCCTGCTGATAAACGGGTGTGTAAAATTCAACCAGGACACCATGTATTCTCAGACACATTTTATTTCAGTCTGGTTGTGTTCACTGTTATATCTCTGTTAATAAATTCGCACTTCAGCGTGTTAGGCGCTGACACAGCTTTTGTTTTATGTAACTAGTGGTTAACTCGGCGATTTGCTAGTGAGCTGATCTATCCGGTTCGTGTTTTCATACATTTCTTATGGTACGCCTTTAGTTCTGATGTCACCAGTCTAAACGTGTCCTTCTAAGTGAGTGACCAGTAGTGCCGTTGTGGGGTTAATGGTCTCAAGGAGAACATTGGTTGTCCTAGGGAGTTCAGGTGCATTCTTAAGTAAATTGTGCGTTACATTTTGTGTACTGGTGAACACGCCCATCACTATCATCAAACTCATCGCCGCCACCAACACTGGTGCTATACTGAACAATAAAGATGGAAGATAAGGGTGTGGTTTTACTTAAAAAAATCTATACCTGTAGAGGAAAAGTCCAGAAAATCGGTACATAATTCTTCTAAACTATTAAGAAGACACATTGTAGCACCACGATAACCTGATTCTTCACGCTAGTGCCAGACGATAGCTGACAGACTGCTGTGGAGTTGTTCTTTTCGGGGGTCACCGAGTATAGCTAGTCCGTAATCCTACATCAATCCTATCTATCTTCCCTGGTAAGATGGTCCCAGGCAGCCAAGCGAGTAAGAGATAAAAGGCGCGTGTCAAAAGTGTAACGCTGTCCAGCAGTAAATCTGATGATTATTTTCTCAAGTTTCCCGAAAACGATGACCTCTTAGTAGATTTTAAGCGTTTTCCAACTATCACTTCTGCCTGTCCGAATAAGCTTAGCGTCCATCAGTCTGAACTTGTTCGAAGCCTAACAAAAGAAGCCGTTTTCCAGCTTCCCAAGGACAGTTACAAATCCTTCATTCTTTATCGTATTCTCATATTTATTGTTCGTCTAAAAAGGTGCTGATGATATGGGAAAATCTGATCATCACCATTTGACCTATAGCGTTCCCAGGGTTTTGTACGTGCTTCTTCGATAAGTTAGTACACCTTCCTCAAAAAATTTGTATCCGAAAAGAGAATACTTGACCGGGGTCATCGGTTGCGTATGCAAATAGTCATTGGCAAACAAAACAACACGCACAGGAGCGGTTAAACTGAGTCCCATAAACCCGTCAGGTATTATTTGAATGGCATTTTAATCATAAATCACTGACTGAGGGACTCATATATGTGCTGCTTCGAATCCACATATTTTCAATGTACCCACCCTTCGGTGATTCAGTATGAAACAATGTGGATTTATAAAAAACGATTTGGTTTCACCCGAGTCTCTCGGTTGGCGAAATAAATAGTCTGGGTTCCCCACTTACAACCAGACTTCTTTGAGATGATAGCAGAGACCCTAACAGTGATAAAATTGAAGGATGGAAATGTGTGAGAATAAAGGTAGCACGGCTGCATTCATTGATGGTAGAGCGGACGATCGTTAATCCGAGCTGGGTAATCATCTTCAGGAATGTTGTTTGGTTATCGTTGTGGAATAAGAAGGAAAACTCCAAAATTAGAGTCATGTGCTATGGGATGTACTTTCATCTCAAGAAGTAATTTGATCCATTAAGAACAGGTGATGTTCTCTTTGTTTTAGGGTCTCTGTGACCAGAAGCGTTCAGGTGTAAACTTCAGTCGATGTCTTCATAGGACACCTGGAATGACTTTGTTACGCTACACAGCCACGAAACTGGAGCTCTTAGTGGAGAATCACTTATTTCAACCAAGTTTGTTCATTCTGGCTACTATGTCTTGCCAAAATGTATGCTGCCAAAATTTAGTCACCTTGTTACTATGGCGAGATTATATGGTAGTGTCAAAGCCAGGTAGCCATTACGATTGTCAAATGTCTATTATCGATTCTGCTTAGGAACTTCCTTCATGCTTTTGCAGTTTGCTATAATTGTTTTCTGGATGGCTCAGCACCTCTTTCTTACTGAAATCATTTCGCGTACACACCGTTCAAGTAGCTAGTGGCCGATGGGACACAGGGCTGGATCTTTTTGAACTTTCACCACAGATTTTCCGTTTGTTTATGACACAAATAGAAATTGGGTGATCGATAGGATTTTTGTAGGGTCGACCTTGGTACTTAATACATTGGAAGGTTATTGTATCCACCGTACATTATGCTTCAGCAACGTATAAATAATTGAGACTGCCTAGTGTTATGGAGGAGAGTGAAAGCTGTGACAGCATGTAGAAAGACAACCATCTGTTCTACGGAATCGTGCCAAAAACATATATCCTCAAAACACAAGTGTGCGCAATCAGCCAACAGCAGTGAGTGCATTGTGAAAGTCTGCTCAGACAAATCCTTGGGTGGATGTTCGAAGGACACGTAAACTGTTGGGATAAAAGTGAATCGACGCAAGTGAATGCATCCTAAGGGAGACTTGAGCATAAGAAGCGGTAGAAAAGGAGATCAAGCAATGAACTAAGACCAAGTGTATCTTATCGTTTAGGAATTACAGAATTCTGGTGGTTACGTAAGTACAAACGTGGACAGGAGTCGCGTACAAAAGTTTATCCGTGGTGATAAAAAGTAACGTTAACCGGTTGGAGTTTTGCGTTTTTACTAAAAAACCGGGCAAGGCAGCTTCCCTTGCATTCAGAAGCAGACTGTGACTACTCCTGGTTGTCTAGCTGTGTGATGCCGGGATGTTTCATAATGACAGGTTTGGAAGACAATGATGGAAAACAGTGTGTTGTCAACGATATTAGTAATCCATATATTTAATGTGACGGAGTGAAGAAAAAGCTCGTTGTGGAACCACGAATAAAAACAAAAAATTATCGGAACCATTCGCTGACTGCCCTGAACCAGGCTGGGAGTTCTGTATGAACTTCTAAGTTATCATAGTCATAGATGACTTTACCAAAATACGGAATGAGTGACAAAACACCTGTGTGGGTTGGTACTGTTCACGGCATTTTTTTTCGAAACTCAGACTTACCAAAAGATTGGTGGTCCTCAGTTTTCTACACTATAGTCTAACTGTTTTTAGAGTACCCTAAATTTTAGGCGTTCTGGAATTTATGGACAGTCTTTTGAGGGCGCAGATAAGATAATTCGCGTCAGTTTCGATTACCCCTCATACGAGGTTTGACCATTCTCGTTTCACGATACAACAAGACGCGGATAATGAGACGCTTATATCCTTTGCATTTTCTAGAAATCCAGAAGTTCAAATCGGGTAAACGAACCGCGGCTCTAAAGAATGCAGCTGAATTAAGCATCGTCGTTGAGTCCTCTACAATCTTGCTCAGATTTCTGCACTCCACAGAGGCTGGTCAAACACACTGACTCGGGTATTCGGTCATGGGTACGGCAGTGAAGCATCAGTGCCAGCACTGATGTTGCTGTCTTTGATGATGCTGATGATGATGATTCGGCCATGGCATTCTATTGATTCCCATCCCCTAACACATACGCAAACATATTAGCACTCAGGCGTTAACTGACACGATGGACATGACACCCACCGCAGTCCCAGTAATAATAGGTGACATGAGGACGCATCGGGCAGATGTTAGTCTCTGGTTTTGCATTGTATTGACACCTGTCGTTTGATGGGAATGTTCGACAGACTCATTCCATAAGTTCACTATAGGATCATAAGAAAGTCCAATTGGTGGAAACTGCCTTATCTCAGAACGACGATACGATCTCATAAAAATGTCGATAACACCACAGCACCTTTCAAAATCGGATTCCCGCCCGCTGAAAAAAAAACAAAACGTCTCAGAACGTTTAACTGATGATGGCCAACGAAAAATGCCTGATTCAATATTATTTACCTGTAGAATGGCATTAAGCAATTTAGGAGAACAAATTAAGTGAACTGATTGTTATTTATTGAGGATTTTTGAAGCAAATAAATCACACTGTATCCTAGAGTTGTGCTCAATAAAAATAGTACCGGTCTAGGTATTCGTAATAAAAGTAAGCAATCACAACTTCTGACCTCCTTAGGAGACTTTTCGATGATTGTTCCATAATGGAAGAGATAAAACACTCTTGGTAGTCGCATGGTGATTTCTATCTTGGTTGACGTAGGCTCTTAGCTTCAGCTCAAAAACAAAGGAAGCCCATTCGCCCACGCCCAACAACGGGCACAATGCTCTTCATTTATTTAGAACATTAAGGTTATTGCCAATTCAAATTTAGTACTATTCTGATGAGTAAAAGTATCAAGAGGGCTCACGCTTGCTTTCATCAGTTTCGGTTATCTATAAGCAATTGGGGAAACGGCCAGTTTGCATAACAATTTTATGTAAGTTGCTACTTACAATGCGATGAAATCTTTTCGACAGCCTACTATTATTTTATTTATAAATTTTGAGTTCAGTCAATGGGTGTAATTTCCACATTTTTAGCCATCTTGTTTCTCATATGGGAACGTAACTGAAAGTACGCTTATTTAACGTGTTGATAAAATAAATCCCTAGTTCGCGATCTTCAACTTAATTTTAGGCCATTCAAACTTTTTGGGATCACCCAAATGGGAGATTCTACGACGTCTGACGTTGACTTCATCTGAAGATTCGGCTACGCACTAACACAAAGTGGGTGGTGTTCTGGAAAAACACAACTTCAGGGCTGTGTGTGCTATCACCCGATTATAAGCTAAGATATCCTGGAGAGGAGCAAAAGAGCAGTGTAAATGACAATAGCTGCTTTTTGAAAAATGAAATCGGGGACTGTTAAGTTCAAGCATTCTCTACGGTGTTTGCTTGATGGTACCGAAAAGTGATATCATAGCAACTGGCACAGCTAGTTATCACCTACTTAGAGATCGGGTGGGTCATCCAGCTAAACAAAATGTGACAAACTGCCTTACCAAGTAAAAATTACTTGTGGGTCGCGCCAAGTTATTTTTGAGCCCATAGCTAAACCTATAAAAAATTCACTGAAGTGACCTCATCCATTCACAAAAGAGGTGAGTTATGGTGGCGAAGAGGAACAGCCAGTATAAAGTGAAACTAACTTGATTTGTAACAAGAAGCTTTGCTATAGGGGGTTGTAACGTTTTTCTCCGGTATTTTGGAAATAACTTAGGATCCAGAGATGCACATATTCTCCAGAATTTGCGGTTCCATCAGTATGACTTGCTCCGCGCTAATTTGTTATGCACGTAGTGATTCGGTCCATTCAGGTTGAAAACTTATAGTTTTGTCGCAGAATATATCCACTTTACTACCAAAAAAGGTGTTGAACCACCATTGGTAATATGCTGTCTAGTTATAAGAGTAGCTCAGGGCAGATAATTTTCCAAAATACAGTGTCACACTTGCCGAATGTCACGCCTTCAGTGCATGTCCTCACGAACCCCACAGAACAGTCATAATGTTGCAACCTTTTAGTTAGCAGTTGCAAACTCAAGTATACCACACTTTTGCGTAGTGACCTGGTGCCTAGTGAGCTAGTCTATTGGGGTTTTGCAGGCAAATCCGCAAAGAAACAGTTGGGAAGTGAATGTTTGGTTGTGCAACGCGGACTTTAATCCAAGGGTGACTCTAGCACCAAAAACTGTGATGGTGGTGGTGGAGGTCGTGGTGATTAGACCATGCATAGCGCGAACTGAATAATCGTCTACCCAAAAGAATGTTGTTAAGCGTATACAGGTCAGACTGGCGTGAGCACAGACTTGGCAGATGGAATTGAAAGCGATCAACAAATAGCTACCCACTGCCAGTGCTACTCGCCTTACAGGAAAGAGTCCGTATTATCCTCATTGTTGAAGAAGCTACAAGATATGGATGATATTCGATGTTAATCGCGTCGTGGTTGTCATTTTCTATCCAGGTGGTCTGAATGGGTATCTGAAGTTTTAGAGACCTCACACCGATTGTATTGCGCTAGCACTAACTTCCTTCCCTACCCAAATTCATTCATATTTCAGGAGAGGGCTTTCAAATACATAAATGATGTTAGGCTGCGAAGCATCAGCGTTGAACGCTGGTGTTATGTTGTCAAAGATGATGAGGACGAGTGACCTGGTGTGTTCTAGTAAACACTTCGTATTTCAACGAGTTAAGAGTGGAGAAGCTCTTACACTGACCTGACGACGTTTTTCTGGTGTAAACACTACGACAGCAGATATGTCAGTTGTATGTGTGGCCAAGATGTTCAAACAGTCGGTGTATTACTTGAGCATCACCTACTCAGAACCGATGAATCAGCTTCAAAATTTACTTTTCCAACTGCCACTCAAGTTGTTTTTCATGCAAAATATCCATTACCATACCGATTCCGCCACTGTCAATTTTTATGAGTCAAACGGAATGTCATCATTAAGTTTTAGGACATTTTGAGAGACTGTTTAAATGGGTTGATGAAACTTTTCTGATCCAACCATGATGGATACAAGGAGGAGAGTTAGGTGGTAAAAAGAAAATGCACATCTACGGAACAGTTGTGTCCATGCTTAAAAATAATATTTGATGGGGCCGCAAGTCATATTTTTGTTCGGTCGATTGACGAAAACCGTAAACCACCAGAGTGTTAGCGTTTTTCCGCGTTTTTTGGAACCAACCCTCGGGATCACTAGTATAGGCGCTGAAGAGAAGAGGGGGGAGTTCTTGTGTCTACCAATATTTGTGACATCTACATTAAATCCTTCCCAAGCTTTTCACCATCCTAAACAACTGACAAAAAAATTTACAGATTCAGGCTAGCTCAAACCTGAAAAAATGGTTGGAAATTATCTCCATTATGTTTTTTTGCCTTCGATAAGAAACATTGCATTTAGCAGTACATCAAACATACCTGTGCCCTTAATGCAAAAAGCAGAATTTCCAATCCCTAAACAGCGCCTTTGTCAATTTATTGTCACATCGAAACCTCAAAGTTGGCTTATCGGAATTGATACTCAAGGTTATATTCACCATACTATATAACGTTGAAGGTGCATTAGTAACGTGAATAGTAAGGATGGTCAGTAAGCCGTTTAACCCTATTGCTAGACGCAGAATAATTTACTGCGGTTTTTTTGTCAAAATACAATTATTTGCACTCAAATCGTTTTTTTTTGGAGGTCGACTTGGCTGAGGATCAGCTGAATTTCTCGTTTTTGTTAGTCTTCAACTGAATGTGCTACACAAAAGATGCCTCGTTTTTCAGCTAGTACGGTATTCGAGATACCGCAGTATATCGCCAAAAAACTCAGCTGGAATTCAGCCGAGTCACCCGTAAGGACCAAAGGAGTGTTTTGGGAGAATTTTCAGCAACTTTTTGGGTGGTGCTGTTTCAGTGAGTCTATTTGCATGACATACTGAGCTGAGGTGGCTACTCGTTTGAACATTGATTAGAATTAATAGAATGGGTTCGTTTTCTCCTTGATTTGTCGGCTAGTCTTTCCGTTTACTGGTCGGTGATCAAAGCTATCTTGAAAGTTTCCACCATGTGACATTTACGGACCTTATCTCTGGGTGGGTAATTTGGCCGTCTGATGAACAGTAGAACCGTTGGTCTCACTTGAGTGTTTTGGCTGAGTCCCTCATCTGCATTAATGGAAAATTAGCGTCCAACTAGGCACGATGAGTTATCGAATCATTCGTGTAATATCATACATTCTTCTGCGATTTACTGAAGTCTTTTCAGCAATATGTCCGTTTTTGATATTTGAAATAAATGTGGACGGATCAAGTCAACAATTAGAGATGCACTGGAATCTCGGCAAACTGTCTAACACGAATATTTTGTGGCTGTTTTATTTGACGTCTATCCTGGACTTTATCGCAAACTTTATAGTGCTTTAAATTAAACAAAACATGCATTTAAGAAGCACTATTTACCATATTTTAAACATAATTGGTCCGAGAAAATGTCTAACCGGCTGAGGTGAAGTAAAGGAATTACCGGAAAGGAATGTATGGAATGCAGTTATCATCTGGTAGCATGTCAAAAAAATGGACACGGAATAAAAAACTGCGGTAATATTTTCCATTTGACAGCAGCTACCTTTTCCTCAGCTACATTTCTGTACTGTAGCCTGTCTTATTGACAACCTCCTGTCCCATTAAGAATGTGGGAAGTTTTTTGTGGACAACAGCTGACGACCCTTTAAGTATTGATATGCATTTTGTCAAATCCTATTCTGTCAGCATTTTTAGTCGATTTGTTTTTTTTAAAAAACTCGCTGTTAAATAGCACAAGAGGTATGTTAGATTCAAACTCTTCTTTACGGGAGATGCTCATTCGTGATTGAAGATGAGAGGTCTTATCCGTAAACCCACTGTACACGAAATTTTGTGCCCTTTTTTGACCATTGGTATTTGGCGTGATAGGGTGAATAACATACACAAAGTGAAGATATTCCCCGCACATACAAACGGATTTGGACATTATATGAAACAACAAAAATTCCATATTGAACTCATGTTTATTCACAGATGTGATTCAAAACAATGCATTACTAAAATCATATCAATATTATGTGCATTTCATGAAAACCTGTTCGCAGTAATATCCTGTGTTATCCTAAACTGAAACTGGAATGTGACCAGTCTATGTGAACAAAGCATTGCGTGATCGAAGACGTTGAGGCTAACAAGTAAATCAATAGCTCATAAAAATAAACTTATTTGTATAGAAATGTGGTTCTGAACGCGGATTAACTAAACTCAGCCGAGCGTCTCTTTCATAAAGGAATCCGTCGTCGGCAGCCGAAGAGTATGTGCAGCGCTATCGGTGTCGTATCGCCAAGGAACCAATGGCTGTTGCACATGCGTAGATTATGAAAGAATGCAAGGTCAGCGAAAAATCAATGAAAACGCTGAAAATAATCAGACGACCAATGTCACTTTGCAAGGCCGGTGTCCACAAAAGTAGACAACATTGGGCTTGAGTATATGGAGTGGAGCGCTTTAGTATGCGGGTCAAACAGTTACTGCAAGTCGGGTTAGGCCTGGTAAAGATAATGCAAAATGTTCTCTTACTTCGAGGAAATGGAACTTTTACTGACTGCTTCCGTTTAGTATACTAAGTGCGTATGATTTTTCTCCGTATTATACTTAAAACAGTCGAACAGATTACTATTGAAAAGACATTCCAACCTTGAAAGCAGTGCAATGGATCTCTATTTGATTCAAGTAAACCGATGTATGCGATACAAAATGGTATAACAAATTCTCACAGCTGGTTNATATATATGTATATATATATATATATATATGCGTTGTGAGGTTTCAGTTAGTTCTTCGGAGATGATTCATTGCGCAAAAAATAATAAGTTTTGGTTCAGTATTCCGCAGTACTCTTTTGTGTATGTTAGAAAGTCATACCTGAACGTCAAATATCTATTATCATGTGTGTTTACTTTATTAGAAAAACGAAGGGCTACAAAGTCAAAATAAATAAGGCAAGTGGATATACGCGGAGTTCCAGTACCCCGCGGCGTCAAATATCTAAACATCAAACCTCATCTGAAGATCCTAGCCAGACTGAATTTGAATGTCAACGTCAGCATTATTTTCCATTTTGTCTCGGTCTATGCAGCTAGCGAACGTACAGTGAGTTCACAGAAAACATTTGAGAGGATTTAACAGAAGTGATATATTTTGGAACGCACTCTTTCAGGAGAGTGTCGGTGGCAAGCCATGAAACACCTATGCTTTTTTTCTATTATGCGCGTTTTTTTCCAGATATATTAAAATTTACCCCGCAGATGCCCATAGAAAGATACCGGCTTAAAAGTAACCTCATCTGGGGAGAAATTCTCCGCTGGAATATCCTCCAAAACAGGCCACTATTGGCCTGTTTCGAATACTAAACACTGTCACGGATACTTAAACCGAGAGAGTTGGATGATTATTGCAGTTGGAACGCATAGTCTAGAATACTGTAAATGTTACTGAGATCGGCTACTTACAGATCAGCTGGAAACACTAGTGAACGCCTTCTCCATTTTGAGTCTAAGACTTAAAGTATTTCACCCAGTTTAAAAGCGTCCGGCCCTCAGGCATTTTTAATGACATTCAAACTGTCTAAGCCCATTATCAGAGTTCTTGCTGATCAGCACTTCATCCACCGAATCACTCGAGCGAACTGCTCGCTCGGTATGACGAAGCCCATGTAACGGAAACGAAGTGCTTCCCAATATTGTATTCCTGGTTTGCGAGGTGCACTTATTAACATATTATGTGATGTCAGAGGAAAAAACGAAATTTCTTTTGTGCTTTCTTCTTTGAAAGAATGTGCTGCAAACTGACCACCTGATCTTTCATCTGGCATGATCTCCTGGATACCCAAACACACTCATCCAAGGTAGCTGGAAATTCACGGACAGCCCCCCTCTTGAGACAGCCCCCTCTTGAGACTCACCGGGTAGGCTTAGTCAGCGAGTTCTCCCTCAACACTGTTATACTTGAACCTAAAATGCACACAGAGCAGCGAAATGCACTCATGTGAAAAGATTCAATTGGGTCTCCCTTTGGCACCAATAAAGGCTAAAAACAAACCTAGTTCACCATTTGCCTACAATTTAGAGTAAAACTGAAAAAAAGGTTGGAAGAAATACTTGGACTGCATCTACCTAAAAACGCTTGCCCACAAAAAGATGAACCCAGCGGCCAACTGTCGTGGGAGTGCTTAGCAATATGACAAGTGGCGTTTTATAACAGCTCAATGGGTTGTTTTTGAGATTGTCCTTGGNTTCACTTCACCAAACTTGTTCCTAACGCCTTTTTGTCGGTGCTCTATTCAAGCCTGTTTATGGGTAGACAAATTGGTGTTTCGGATAAACCAAACGTTTACGAAGTTACATAAAAACGTTTTCAAGGTAACATACGAGCCCCAACACATTATGCTGTTTGTATCTCATATTCTCCTCTCATCAGGTGACGTTTTACACAACTTGTCAATTAAGCAACAGCTGTTCCGGTGATCCCGACATTTTGCTCCATGTACGCGTCTATCTCGAAATAGTTCTTAAAAACGACAGCGTTACGTAGATTGTAGTACTAAATGTTAAGATTTCAAATTCAGGCAACGGTGCCTCAAAACGCTTTTTTCGAATATCCACTAGCACTGTTGTTTGGCTGCTAAAACTTTCACGCGGTTTGGGTACGCAATCAAATTGAGGTGTTACCAATTCATGTTTGTGTGTAACCGGTGCAGAAGTGGTGTAATGGTGATGTAGTGTTTGGTCCGTTTGGTTTTGCGACATGCATACGGATCTGTTCCAGCATCGAATAAGTGGGACACAAAAGAAAGATACAAAGCCCCTGTCCACTCCCCAAGGTGAACAGAACTCAGACGGATAGCAATATTCTCATGGAGCCCTTTGCTGATGCTGAGCAGAATATATCCTACATGTCACTATATGGACACTTCTATTCAATTGCCTTATAAACATTCTAGCATTTGAACCTTTCTATTATCCATAGCCAGGCCATCTATTTTTTCGGAAATCCCAAAAATGGAACGGATTTTAAATGTACCTTGAAGAATAATGTTTTCAAGATGGTCATTTAAAGCAATAAAAGTACATTGTTGCCAAATACGAATTAATAAATCTAGTCAGGTATCTCCTGCACAAGGACACTTGTTAGTAGAAAGAATAAAATGTAAGTTCCAGAAGAGTTAGATGAGAACGAGGCACTATGGTAAAAAGAACAAAGCCTTACACAAAAATACACATTGAATCCCACCCCACAGAAGACCAAAATGTTGTCCAAAGAAACGCCGCAAGGTCATATGTTCAGTTCAACCGCCTAGAACCAATGTGAGCACGGAAAGGTACGTTTGAACGTCCCTAAACAAAGTAGACAGGTTTACGACCAGCTCCAAATCTAGACGCTTTGCCTTGAGGAGTGTCTTGCCAATTCATTAGATACTAAAGTCTATACCAGTCATTATTAAATGTTTTAAATATGTTTAAACAGCGCTGGACGACATACACACCGAAACAACCGGTGCGGAGTGATCAGAACAACGACCGAAATAAATGTGCAGAAATAATTAAGCCATTTCAGCTGGATTTATTCAAGAAGCCATGCGCCAGTATGTAAGATGCTTGTAAACTTAAAAGAGGGCAACTGACATAATTGTTCCAATTACGATGTGATCTTTTAAGTGAATTAATCTTGCAACTGAATGCATGAGTTTGAAAAATACATAAAAATAATGCTAACCAAATCACAGGAGTCTGTTTTACAAGCTAACAAATGCTTGGAGATCAATGAATGGATTGACGGCAAACCAGCCAGGAAGTACCAAAGAAGTTGTGGTAACCTACCTACTCAGACAAAATAGCTTTGAAACGGGTGCAACGGTTTGAGGGATCTGTTCAACATGGTTATTTGTAACAAAGTTGGACAGATAATGATGGTCCTGATTGTCAGTAACCGGGTATCATCTATGGCTGTAAAATCCTCCGGTTGCTCAGGTAGCTGTCAATTTTTCTGCCCACTGAAGCGTAACAAAAACGATAGAGTCGCTTTCGACTTCACAGCCATAAGACCACAATGTCCGTCAGGAAGATTTCGTTCAACATCTAATGAACTCCATAAAGATGTTGTTGTTGCATTTGACAACCGTTTTATCAAATCGATGGTCATCATTACAAAAACGGGTTTGCACCCTTTTTGAGACATTACGTTGCACGCCATTTTCAAATATTCTATGGCATTGTGGTCTATGAAAGTCAACCGCATTGGTAGAGAACACTAAACATAAAACTGTTTTCTCTCATTCACGTCGATGCTTTGTGTCAAAATAGCCAATCAATTACGAAAACAGTCATATACATCCCATAAACGCTATGAAAAGACCGAAATGTTCTCCTAGGTCCTACATTAACTGAGGATAATTCGCAGTTAAATTGGTGAACGAGTTCCGAATTAATATAGCCCTGAATTTAAGCAGATTAATCTTCAGGTGCAACAATTGTTCTCTTGTAGCTTATGTATCTAGTTTTATTTGTAGCTTGCCAGCTGCTCCTGTACCTACTGTAATGGTAACTGCTAAAAATTAATTTCCCTAACCTTATACGAGAGTTTCTGACTTGAAAAATATGCTTGACGGGAGTATGGTGCCATTGTGTCATCCAGAAAAAACTTCGAAAGGCCTCTATATAATGTGTATTATATATACGCAATACGCCACTCATAAATTTGTTGAAAACTACTCTACAGCCAACAACCGATTTCGCCCTTCTTGGAGCTGATCAGGTGGGCGCAGTCTCTGAGTTTGCGTCAAAGTTATGTTCTACTTGACACCAAATTGCACGAAATTAGCGAAGTAAAATTATTTGCACACTGTTTGTATCTCATATCCTCTTCTCATCAGGTGACGTTTTACACAACTTGTCAATTAAGCAACAGCTGTTCCGGTGATCCCGACATTTTGCTCCATGTACGCGTCTATCTCGAAATAGTTCTTAAAAACGACAGCGTTACGTAGATTGTAGTACTAAATGTTAAGATTTCAAATTCAGGCAACGGTGCCTCAAAACGCTTTTTTCGAATATCCACTAGCACTGTTGTTTGGCTGCTAAAACTTTCACGCGGTTTGGGTACGCAATCAATTTGAGGTGTTACCAATTCATGTTTGTGTGTAACCGGTGCAGAAGTGGTGTAATGGTGATGTAGTGTTTGGTCCGTTTGGTTTTGCGACATGCATACGGATCTGTTCCAGCATCGAATAAGTGGGACACAAAAGAAAGATACAAAGCCCCTGTCCACTCCCCAAGGTGAACAGAACTCAGACGGATAGCAATATTCTCATGGAGCCCTTTGCTGATGCTGAGCAGAATATATCCTACATGTCACTATATGGACACTTCTATTCAATTGCCTTATAAACATTCTATCATTTGAACCTTTCTATTATCCATAGCCAGGCCATCTATTTTTTCGGAAATCCCAAAAATGGAACGGATTTTAAATGTACCTTGAAGAATAATGTTTTCAAGATGGTCATTTAAAGCAATAAAAGTACATTGTTGCCAAATACGAATTAATAAATCTAGTCAGGTATCTCCTGCACAAGGACACTTGTTAGTAGAAAGAATAAAATGTAAGTTCCAGAAGAGTTAGATGAGAACGAGGCACTATGGTAAAAAGAACAAAGCCTTACACAAAAATACACATTGAATCCCACCCCACAGAAGACCAAAATGTTGTCCAAAGAAACGCCGCAAGGTCATATGTTCAGTTCAACCGCCTAGAACCAATGTGAGCACGGAAAGGTACGTTTGAACGTCCCTAAACAAAGTAGACAGGTTTACGACCAGCTCCAAATCTAGACGCTTTGCCTTGAGGAGTGTCTTGCCAATTCATTAGATACTAAAGTCTATACCAGTCATTATTAAATGTTTTAAATATGTTTAAACAGCGCTGGACGACATACACACCGAAACAACCGGTGCGGAGTGATCAGAACAACGACCGAAATAAATGTGCAGAAATAATTAAGCCATTTCAGCTGGATTTATTCAAGAAGCCATGCGCCAGTATGTAAGATGCTTGTAAACTTAAAAGAGGGCAACTGACATAATTGTTCCAATTACGATGTGATCTTTTAAGTGAATTAATCTTGCAACTGAATGCATGAGTTTGAAAAATACATAAAAATAATGCTAACCAAATCACAGGAGTCTGTTTTACAAGCTAACAAATGCTTGGAGATCAATGAATGGATTGACGGTAAACCAGCGAGGAAGTACCAAAGAAGTTGTGGTAACCTACCTACTCAGACAAAATAGCTTTGAAACGGGTGCAACGGTTTGAGGGATCTGTTCAACATGGTTATTTGTAACAAAGTTGGACAGATAATGATGGTCCTGATTGTCAGTAACCGGGTATCATCTATGGCTGTAAAATCCTCCGGTTGCTCAGGTAGCTGTCAATTTTTCTGCCCACTGAAGCGTAACAAAAACGATAGAGTCGCTTTCGACTTCACAGCCATAAGACCACAATGTCCTTCAGGAAGATTTCGTTCAACATCTAATGAACTCCATAAAGATGTTGTTGTTGCATTTGACAACCGTTTTATCAAATCGATGGTCATCATTACAAAAACGGGTTTGCACCCTTTTTGAGACATTACGTTGCACGCCATTTTCAAATATTCTATGGCATTGTGGTCTATGAAAGTCAACCGCATTGGTAGAGAACACTAAACATAAAACTGTTTTCTCTCATTCACGTCGATGCTTTGTGTCAAAATAGCCAATCAATTACGAAAACAGTCATATACATCCCATAAACGCTATGAAAAGACCGAAATGTTCTCCTAGGTCCTACATTAACTGAGGATAATTCGCAGTTAAATTGGTGAACGAGTTCCGAATTAATATAGCCCTGAATTTAAGCAGATTAATCTTCAGGTGCAACAATTGTTCTCTTGTAGCTTATGTATCTAGTTTTATTTGTAGCTTGCCAGCTGCTCCTGTACCTACTGTAATGGTAACTGCTAAAAATTAATTTCCCTAACCTTATACGAGAGTTTCTGACTTGAAAAATATGCTTGACGGGAGTATGGTGCCATTGTGTCATCCAGAAAAAACTTCGAAAGGCCTCTATATGTATTATATTATATATACGCAATACGCCACTCATAAATTTGTTGAAAACTACTCTACAGCCAACAACCGATTTCGCCCTTCTTGGATCAGGTGGGCGCAGTCTCTGAGTTTGCGTCAAAGTTATGTTCTACTTGACACCAAATTGCACGAAATTAGCGAAGTAAAATTATTTGCACACTAATTTGAGTTCAAGTAGAACATCAGGCTGACGAAAACTCGTCGACCTCGCCTACATGTTGAGCCTCAGGAAGGGTAAAACGGGTCGTGGGCTGTCAGATAGTTTTCAGGAACGCTATGAGTTGTGTATTACGTCACTACAATGCATCGCGATGCCTCAAATATGGTGCCAACTGAAACCTGAGGTAGCTTGGTGTAGCATATTTGATTGCTTACGAATATCATGGGCGAATTTAGCTGGGTTAAAGTGAATCTCTCTCCAGAACCAAAATTGGTGTGCATATGGTAGTACTTCACTGATAAATATTATATAATCCAGAATATTCCAGAAATTAATGATAAAAATAAAGACGTCATCAATTTCTTCTGTTCTATAAGCGGGTGATTTGTTATTTTACATAGCATGGATGCCACAGTGACTTCGATACTTGTTTTCATTTTTTATCTTACTGTAAGTCACAGTTACCACCAAATAACCTGAGAATAATGCTCAATATAACGTCCGTTAGGTCTAGGGTTATTTACCTGAATGGACTCCGTATTAAGATGCTTCAGATTGATTTTAATGCATAATACCTCGTCTGTGTTTTGCATTCAGCATGGCAGTTCGAGTGAGTCATAAAATGGATTAATAGGACGGCAAATCGTATTTGACATGTGTGCGGATTCACACACCGGACGCGTTAAGCTAACCAATCAGCGCATCGCTCCGCCAGCGACCTTGTAGACACTAGCATTATATTTGAAAGCACGGCATCTGCCCGTTCGCGCTTAAATTATGCTCGTATGGGTATGCGGCAATAGACAAGACATGTGATCTCACCGCATCCAAAACATGTGGTCCCGACAGGAAAACTGGTGCGGAATACACCACTGGCAACAGAGAGTTGGTACAACTAAAGACATATCATTCTCCATTCCCTTTATTCTATCCAAACCTCTCATCAATATAACAAAGCCGGTAATACATATTTCCGGAGGTCATCAACCCTACCCGAGTGTGACTCCAAACTTCAAACTCACAGTCAGTGCCAACAGTTCTGCGAATGTGGACCCCAATCTTTCACCCGCTTCCCGTTTCCCCGTTGGTATAGTCCTCACGCTGCTACTCGCATTGTTGGCGTTGGTAGCTAATTTTGGACTGCTTTATTTAACCCGCCTTACGAAACCGGCATCACAAGGTAAAAATTCCAGTTTCTCAATGAGTGGACCAGCAACAACTTATTATTTGTCAGGAAGAATGAGCACTAATTCGGTTCAGTTGAAGAAGCGTGTCAATCTCAGGCGGATCTTTTCTTGTATTGCTCCAAGAAAATTGCAAGCAACGGCCACTTTGGACATGCAGCTTGATGAATCAGCACCAGTTGGTCTTCCAATCAGAAAATGTGCTTCTTCTGTCAGCATAACCAGGGTTGGCATGCCGATTACACCGACCAATCCATTGACTCCTAGAAGTCGAAGACATCAGCGCTATGTTCGTGGAATTTTCGGCTTGTCCATTAGCAATATTACAGTCTCATTTAGTTTGCTCTTATGGTGTATTTGTACCATTTTGGATCGTATATACTTTATCCCATGGATCGCCCTCCTTTTGGTTGCCAACAGCGCTATTGCAGATATTGCCCAATCTCTAGAGATCAGTGCTGTACTCTGGATTGCTTTGGAACGAACTCTGGGAATCCACTGGCCCCGTGAACGGCGATCATCCAACTGCACGCCAGATCAGACCCCACGACCAAGCTGGACAACCAAATTCAAATTGTTAATTTGTGGACCTGTACAAGTGCGGCATGGGTTTTGTAATCATACCTCTACTAGCCATTCGGATGGCAAGCGTGACAATGCAGACATTGTTTGTTACCCCACACGCAATTCGCCCGTCTTTCAATTCACAAACAGAAAAATCTGGTTTATGACGCTTCTAAAGAAAGTCAAATCTTTTATTCGGCTAGTACTCAGCTTGATTCCTTTCACACTATTCGTACTGGCTTCCGTGCCCAGTTTGATCAGCTTCGTTCAGCAGATTCAGATGGTTGACAATCAACTACAGGACTCTCGTGTGCACTACTTCTCACCTGACATTATGGCATCTGAAGCTAGTCTATTCCATCTACATGGCGGTACCAACCGCAGTAGGCAGAAGGCGAAGTTCATAACTGTGATCTACTACACAAATACCATTGTCTCGTCATTGGTGATAGGACAATTTCTTGCTCCGCTGGCCATTCTGATCACGACCAATTTGCTAATTTACAAAAAGGTGAGTTTGTTTTCCCCTGGGTTGCTCCATTTTTAGCAAATCCTTGGCTAGATCGAACGCAGTGGTCCTGCGCACTGATTCAGTATGATTATCCAGTTGGTAATGCAAAACAAACAAAAATGACTGCTAGACTGAACTAGATACTGTATCTCAACAGAGAGGCTATGAATATTTTAAGATTCGTACATGCACTTTTATGCCTATTGGCAAGTGATTCTTTCACGACCGGTTCGAACACAGCTTGGAAATTTCCCATCTTCGCAAAGTCTTTGTAGTGCAAAAAGAACAAAATGAGCAAAAAAGAACAAAAAGAACAAAAAGAACATTTTGCGTTCACTCGGCGGATAGTTCTCCTCATATATTCCGACCTGAATAATTGCCCAACCAGCTGCTTTTTGCACTGCCAATGGTCTTTGCTGCAGTCCAAAGACTATCGACCCTTTGTTTCCAATATACGTGTTCGTGCGAGCAGCACTCCATTGGCAAGTTCACGCAAATACCATTGTCTCGTCATTGGTGATAGGACAATTTCTTGCTCCGCTGGCCATTCTGATCACGACCAATTTGCTAATTTACAAAAAGGTGAGTTTGTTTTCCCCTGGGTTGCTCCATTTTTAGCAAATCCTTGGCTAGATCGAACGCAGTGGTCCTGCGCACTGATTCAGTATGATTATCCAGTTGGTAATGCAAAACAAACAAAAATGACTGCTAGACTGAACTAGATACTGTATCTCAACAGAGAGGCTATGAATATTTTAAGATTCGTACATGCACTTTTATGCCTATTGGCAAGTGATTCTTTCACGACCGGTTCGAACACAGCTTGGAAATTTCCCATCTTCGCAAAGTCTTTGTAGTGCAAAAAGAACAAAATGAGCAAAAAAGAACAAAAAGAACAAAAAGAACATTTTGCGTTCACTCGGCGGATAGTTCTCCTCATATATTCCGACCTGAATAATTGCCCAACCAGCTGCTTTTTGCACTGCCAATGGTCTTTGCTGCAGTCCAAAGACTATCGACCCTTTGTTTCCAATATACGTGTTCGTGCGAGCAGCACTCCATTGGCCAAGTTCACGCATAATTTAGTATGCGGTTAGGATGCTGAAAAATGTTTGGTGCGCATTCAACCAAAGCTGGCATGACCTATTTTTCCATTGACCAAGACCATTTCTTTTACCGCTGTCGATCGTGTGCGAAGTTGTCCTGAGATAATGTTGGGGCACGTGATTCTACCCAAAATATGCTATTGCTATCGGGACAAAGTCTGTGGAATGCAGGTGTAAATCAATCTTGGGCTGACCGCTTTTCATGTTAATCTTCCGTGCAAAAAATTTGGGTCATATATTTGCAAATGAACAGACTTGCGCAAAAGGAAAAAGCCAAGAAATTCGTACTGACAGAGGAAACCATCCATCTTCACATCACTGTTAGGGTAAGTAAACGTCATCGGTGGTGAGGCTAGCCTCTACCCTATTTGTTAGTATATCATATTTTACTTAAGACTGGTTGGGAAATAAGGTTGACAATTTTTTATTAAAAACATTTTCCAGTGAAGGTAGTATGAGCCAAGACATGATTTCTTTGGTGCCGATGGTTCGGTAGTAGTAGTACCATTTACGATTCTTCAAAACAGCACCAAACATACAAATTCCATCAGTAAGTCTCGCAAAAAAAGAGTGGATTATACAGCTAAAATCAGTGGTATGGTGGACCTGTTTTGAAATAAATGTCTGTTGTCGAATCGCTTCCAGCGAAAAACAGAATATTCACCTGTATCGTATGCATAAACCTCCAGTCAAGCAGGATGTAAAAAACATTGATTTTGGATCCGAAAGCAGAATTTGTTTTCTGTGTAGCACAAGGATCCATGAATGTTGGAAGAATTTCAGCAAGAGATGTGTCCCGAAGTGTATTTCAGCTTCTCTGAGAACATGATCACATGGTTTCTTTAACCACATTTTACCGACGATTATCCTCGCCTTAAACACCAGCTCATTGAAGATGGAATTGCTAATTGATATCTTTCAGCAATCTCCCTTGAGAAGTTCGTGTATACCTTTGATGACCAAGGTACAACAAAAGGAAATACGCATATAAGAAACCATCTTGACTCATTGAATGTTCTGTCATTTGGAATACCTATCAGGGCTAAACAAGAACCCCTTTGGTGGAGTTCTTTTTCTCAAGGGTTAAACTCCCGAAAATTTTTTCGATATGGTGACTAACAAAATTTTGGGTAGCAAAAACTGTCGAATTCTGCTAGAAAAGTGAACGAATTCGGGGATGTTGCGGAAAAATTCCAGACTAGCTCAAAATATCCATCGAAACCTTACGGCTAGTTTCGTATCTTATGACACTTTAATTTAGGCATCTTCGTCCGAATAGCCATCTTCCTGCTTCAACTCATTAATGATTATTCATCATAAAAATCACCAGTAGAGCATTACGCTTGGGCACCTTGCACGCAGCACTTTATTTATTTTCGAAAGATACTCAGTTGCATTAGGAGTGAACTTCAATCCGGAAGGTACTGGTTTTTTTAAAATCACCTTGACTGGTGAATTTCTTGGCTGGAGGAACATATTATCTGCCTTTCGGTTGACCATTAAGACCAGTTTACAATCTCGGATAGAAATAGAACGAGATGGAAGGGAGGAGTACAGCGATACCAGAAATTTACTACCTCTAACCACAGTGATGTAACAAATAGTATGCAAAAACTGCGGCCGATTGATTGAAATCATTTTCCTTCCATATGGTAGAAAGTGTGCAAATCTGTCAAAGGAGTCCGTAAACTGCTGTGGCTTTGGCGACCTCTTGGTGAATATCATCTATCGAACTGAAGGTATGACAATGTACTCTCAGATGGTAAGCATGTTACGTACGTTGTTGGACATATCGTAGTAGACTATTCGCCAAAAGATTTGCAATGACCCGATCGACATGATAATGGGCTTTACGTATGCATCGGGATGTGAGATTATACATAATCACGACCCCATGTACTGATTATATATATATATATA
>NW_008752066.1:0-158929 GCF_000715545.1 Opisthorchis viverrini | reverse complement strand
TATAGAAACCCGTACCTCCAAATTGCAGGGCTCTAAGTATAGCAAGTTTGTCCGTCATATTCTTCGATTTGTCCCTCCAACGCGGCTTAGTTTTCTATCCTAGGCTGTTTCCCTGGCCAGGGGTTCGTCTTTAATTTATGTGAGAGTAAAAATAAGGGTTATGGTCATTACAAGGCATTACAAAGCGAATATCACGTTCTACACTTTCCTATGAATACTGATATGGATATCCCTATACATTGGCAACATCCAACGTTGAACTGAATTCCAATGGTTTTGTCGCCCCAATTGGTCTTCTTTTCATTTTCGATGTTTAAACTTGACTACCCGTTCGCCGATTCATGCACAGCTATCCACGCGCTGCCCCACCTCTACATTCAATCTCAGTCCGCCCACATCATATGTATGATGAAGTAGTACGGCTCTCACACCTAATCATGCAACTGATTGCATTTTGCTCTGTGAGCGCCGTTTCGTATTCCTTCGCTGTATGATCTTAAATGGTACATTTCAGTTAGGCAGTACGACTATAAATTGCACTACTGCTTGGGTTGAACTGGCTGATCGAGGCATGTTGGTGTGCTGCTGTAAGCTCCAAGGTTTTGATTTCAAACGTTCAAGATATCTAGCGTGACAAGGAATCCGTAAGTAGAGTAGTCAAATGTGGTGGCTGACTAGATATACCTTCACGTCCTCTTGTAAACTGGTAGCCAGTCCAGTGGTGAAAGTTTCATCTGGGTGACTTTTTTGCAAGTAGTCTAGGCCTTAGTGGAGCTTCCGTTGAGATGGTTTGACTTAACCGTAACATATGTTGCCAGAAGGTTGATCGCGGTGTCATGCCTACGTTTCTCATTTTTTTCCATACCAAAATGGACTTTTATGCTGTTGCATGCCTTTTTGGGGTTAAAAAAGAGTTTCTTGAATAAGTTGCCTCTGTGAGTGGATTATATCTAGTTTGGTGATGAAACAATATTAATAAGGTTGCTGGAAACAGTTTGACAGCCAACGACCAACCTCGGTCCTTTCAAGGCTCATCAGGTGGGGGCACTCTTCGAGTTTTCGCTACAGATGTGTTCTGCTTAAACCCAAATTGTGCGCGACCTGCAAACTAAACTCATTCGCAAACTCTTCTCTTTTTAAAAAGAGATTCGGATGAGATTAAGCTGTCCCGATTTACGAACGAATTGACTTGGAAGTGAAATGGTCTCGCGGACAAGTTATCTGGTCTATTACACTACTTTTCCAGAGGGGTATCTTTGGTTTGCATATTGGAGTTCTTTTCTTTTAGATTTCTTCCATAAAACTGCTTAATTCGGTGGAAAGAAACGAGTAGTTATGTGTACCATTTTGATATGTAACAGTGAGCTCTTTTACCAGTCTGAACTTATGGTGAATGCCTACAACGTAGACACGCAGCTCTGATTAATATTAAATCATGGAGTGCCTCAGGTGGAGTCGTAAGCCACACTGTTTTTGACCAGATGGGAAAAAATGATACATAACTGTTTGACATTGTTGTAAACAAAATAGGCTATTTGGTTGTTTATCTGGTTCCAAGCATCCCTGCGGTTTAATTAGCTCTCGAATCACAAAATGACAGACGTTTCCCAATTTCGCTTTCTGCAAATATGGTGTCAGAATAAGCTTTGGGTTACTTATTTCGTTGTCAAGTCTGTGACACATCAACAGAATACCCTTCAGGCAGAGTACAGGTATATGACCCATTTCTAAATCCTGATCGACGAAAACCTCTGTGACTCAGTATAAAAGTGTATGCTTCTTGTATGTGACCACCACCTATTAATAACGGTGATTTAGTAGAACACGCACATTAGTCCAAGTTGTGAGACAGAATAAGGTGGCTTTAAATCAAACTGTTCTCATCACTGCCACGATTCCGTATACAAGGCAGCATATCGACCAGATTCACTGGCCTGATCATCGTCTTTCCTGGAAGCGTTCACCTACCACTGTATAACGAAGGAATAGGTGTTTCCGTAGGCCTAAAATAACCTCAAATGTGCCATGGTAGTCAAGATCAGCCACAATGTCAGGTTTGTAATGAAATTCTTCCTCATCAACCGCGACAAACAATTATTGTGTTTATGATGGAGACAGGCGTTTACATTTCATTCCGCCGTTTCTCAGTGACTGAGACAAGAACAAGATGATACTCAATTAGACGGTCGACGTGGCTGATAATAAAACCAATGTGTTGATTTCACTAGTGTTTTGAAGATTTTAAGATTGGGTAAATATTTATGATCAGACATATCGACACCCCTGCAAGGTGATTTAGTAATATCGAAAAAGCAATATTTGGAAACAAACGTACAACAAACAAGTGCGGTTAACTAAAAATCGTGTGGTATTCCTCCATAAATTTGTTTTGCCTTGAAGGCAACTTACACCTAATTAGGGAACATGGGTGAGCTGGTACTTTAACCGACGGAAAACAGAACTAGTGAAATCATGAACTGTGTAATTTCATTAGTTCTGGTGTAGACTTCGTGATCTTCTTGGAAGTAACGCCAGCAAAGCCAGGGTATTTAAGGAATAAAAAAGAGACAGATTTTGCATCTACTTTACCACAACCTCAAAGAAACGTGTGCAAATAAAGAAAACTTACAAAATAGTCATTTTGCCATCAGCTAATCAGTGTCCAGCAGATTATCGTAGCCAAACTGAGTGGATAGGCAGTCACCTCGGTTGCAAAATCTGCGACTAGTGTTCTCTTCTCAGTAACGCTTAGTTGGAAGAGGTCAAGCTTCCAAGGCAAATGACATAAAAACGTCAAAAACCGATTTCCTACGCCTCCTGGTTTTGGAGTTGTTGATTTGTTATTCGTGCCTTCAGTAGAGATATGTTTTATTTGAAGAAAAGCGTGTGGTTCAGGATTGATCAGAGTTGTATTACTCGTTCTCCTTTGTCATTGCCTAAGTATAACAGGGTTCTCTTGAGCTTGTTCGCGGCATGCTGAAAACATTTACAACATCTGTGTATAACAAAATTTTGTACAGCACAAAATGGTCCATCTAGGCTAGGTGGAAAATAAATCAACAGCCCGAAACATTTGGGTTTCGGTTTCTTCTGTGTGATTAATGCTTAAAAATCAATCGAATTCTTGGAAAACGTAAGTTCCTATCGCAAGTGGTTCAAAGTAACTGATATTTTCACCTTTTATTACAAACCTTTATGAAGCAAATGAAATGTGGTTGGCTAGGCTGTGTTTTGCAGTATTTTGGTGGTAAATTCAACCTTTGCTCCACTACGGTCCTGTTTTATTGATGTGCATATATCGTGAGTGGAAACAAAACGAAAATGGCTGACTGTCTGTTGTCCCATCAATTCATCACGGATGGAAAATTTTGGTCACTTTACCATTAAATCACTGCTGTCAGCAAGAACAGGATTTCTAAACTGACGCCGAATAAACTCATGTTTTCCTTTTCAAATCTGACTTTAAAAGTCAGTCTTTGGACCCATGAACAGAGCCTGAAAAGCTTGAAAATTTCGCGGTATTGTCGGGATCAGGACACGGGATTTCAGCTTTAAGTAGATCGTCACATAGGAGGCGTTTGGTGAGCTATTTTTCTCTCGAAACTTTTCGTTTTCCCTAGTTCTTTAAATGATAGAGGGTTGAATTAAACAGCATAATTGTTCGTTTTTGTCAGGCGTCCCTTCAGATCGTTGACTTCCGATTCTCTACAGTAAATAAGCTCTGTACCTTTTAACGTTGATCCGTTTGGTGATAGTCAGCCTAAATTCGGGAAATGTATAAATTCACTTTCCAGGACAGATTTTATAGCTTAAGCTGTGTCGGCAGGTACACAGCTTTTGTTGCACAGTTTAGCGAATGAAAAGACTACGCCAGTAAAGCCACTTAAAATTTCTGGTGACTAACCCGAAGTATTATCCTCTCAAGGCTGTTCAACCGGTGTTCATTCTGCTTGCCTGGCACGATTTTAGTGAAAGGTAATCTGTGTGGTGGATTCACAAGATGGTTTTCCGATAACAGACACATAAGGCCTTCCTCGTACTTCATACAAACGGCTTAATTGAGGACTGTACTAGATCTGTTCAAGGATGAGCACAGTGACATAATGAATGACTCACTGTTTGCAATCTGAAAAAAAGTTTCGAACCGATTGAGAAGTCAAGTTTTTTAAAAGGGCTCGGTAAAATACTAATTTCTTCTGAAACTAAAGGTTTATTGCATGATATCAAACCAAGTGGAAATCGTTTATGATGACATGACCATACTCAACGGCGTCATGAAGAAGGAAAAAGCAAAGATTCAAGCTATGAGAATTCATGCGAAATGTTTGGTTCAATTTAAAATAGCTGTTTTGGGCTTTGATCCACTAATGCTAAAGTGTAACATAGATTCTGCGCCCACTGACCCAATATATCTTCCGCGTTGTTATAGCGCTTAACCTGAAGTGCAAAATTCCTAGTTCTTGCTTGTCCTTCTGAATCGCCGTTTTGGCATCTCATAGCCGGAAGAGGGTAGTTGCACTGAACTCGCAGCCTTGGGGCATCTTGATAAGAATAAAAAAATTAGAATGAAGGAATTCATCCAGGTTCGTTGGTACAAGTTTATCTTCTTAGTAATTTTGTGGTATATAACAGCACTAATACGGTAGTTTGTTAGCGGATACAGATATACCCGAATTGCGTTCATTAGCATTGTAGGCGCTTCCTGAAAGCATCTGAGCATATTATCAGTGTCACAAATGTCTACTCACAAAGTCACTTTCACCAGCACTCTTCGGATACGTGATAATGTCTGTCCTTACCAAGAACTGCTTCTTTTGTCCTGGCTATCGCTCTTCAATGTAAAATCAATGTCAATAAAGTGGGCGGATTTTCATTTCGGAAGGTCTGTCAGTAAACCGAGCTCAAGCTCTGTTTCCTGGTCAACCAAACTGGTCCAGACATTATGAAATCTGCTTAAACGTTTTCAAAACGCCTACCATTAGAGTAGTAGAAGCAGAACGAGTGGCCGGACCAATCGCAAACAACCCGATCGCTACACACAGAAGCGTTCCGCGTGATTCTCTAAATGACACTAGGCCCTTCAATAGTCAGCCACCAGAGCAGATCATTGCGTACAACAACAACCATCGCAACCAGGTCATACCATACTTTATGTTTGCGGATGGCATATTAGCTTATACAACATCATTAGAAACATCATTAGAAAATGATGCTATTTCCAATATGAGAGACGGTGCAATTCGTAAAATTACTCCTGTGTACAATGAGTTCAACTTAAGTAGTGTGTGTGCAGGTGGTCCGGCAAGGAAGAGGGGTTGCTCTGACGGAGTTTTCGTCAGCCTTTCTACAATGCACCACGTGAGCCCTGTAATTTGTGGACATATTTATTAAGCTGTCATTTTTGGCGCAACCGTCTGGCTGTATTCACAAAACGGATGTTGTGATAACTTAGTGGGCTTGAGCACTCTAAAACATCCAGCAGTGTATCCTGAGTTTACGTCATTATGGAGGCGCTCCGTGGTTTTATAAAGTTCATCATTCATTTTACACACAGTTCTTTTAGGGGACACTAACTTAGAAGTGCCATCTTTCGACTTCCCTCTAGGACCTGATTCTAGTTATATTTTAAGGTGCACGCGTTCAGTGGTCACTCGATTCCAAATAAGATAAAATCATATTATTTTGTGACTACGCAGGTTTTAATCTGCCAAAATAAGCGTTTTATCAACAGTGTAGATAATGTGTGAAGCTCACTAGGTTGGCATGATCCGGATAACCTTGTTACGACACACATGTGCTCTTAATTCAGCGTTAGTTAACGAGCAAGCCCCATCACAGAGATTTTATCACAAAAATTCGGTCTGGCGGACCAGACGTTTGTCCCTTCCTCAGACGACGCTGGCGAAGTATGAACAAATTTGGTGACCGAAGAAACACTGAGTGTACATTCGACGCATGGGTTGATATAATGCCCAGCGGCCTACGGTTCCAAGTATTCTGTTTAAACGTGATTTCTAACGTAATAATTGTCTTCTACTCATCAGAGGACCATACCCAAACGGGTATTTCACATACAGGACCACGCGTAATAGTTCAATCGTCGTTACTGTTGGTTACTACTAAAAGGGTTTGCCATGGTTTATCATGAAATAAAACTACACCCCATGCCAATTAATCGAGGAGACAGCTAGCGTCACACATTGCTACATTCGTATTATAGTTCGCTCGGAACCTCACAAAATGATGTAATAGAATCATATATGTTCCCCCCTCCTGGAACCGCCGTTGACGTTTCACCAGTATCGTTTGGCCCGTCGTCAATGGCAGCAGTAATCTCTTGCCGTCTGAAAATATTTGCTTAAAACGTGTCACTATTTTGTCCTGCACGTTTGTTCAGTGGAGGACTTTGGCTTGATTGTGAGCAAACGGTGACCATGACTACTGTGATAATCGCGATATGACAATCGTGCAAACAAATAAATTATCTTCAAGTGAAGGTCCCAGAGAGGAGTAGTAAACTCTACTCTTCTGAATGGCAAGTTGTGGAAATTTATTCATCACCTACAAAATTACGTTGGATCTCAGTTTGTGAGCGGTTTTGGTTGGTACTGGGTGGTAAGGTCGATCTAAAGAAGTGTGGTTTAGGTGAATCGACATATGGGAATCAAAGCTCAGTTTGCTTGTGTGGACTCACTGTCGTTCGCCACCAAAACGCTCACATTTTAGGAGCTGCAACCAGTCCAGCTCATCCATCACGATGGCCCGTGTGGTTTTGGATACTGGGGAGTTGGGTTGGCCTATGTGACGAAACATATAGCTAGTAGATAGTGTTAGTTCGTTCACACTGGTGGATGCTTTCTATCTGTGTGCCCGATGAATTCAGATTTTGCAAGTGAGACCAAGATGCGTCGGGAAACTGGAGCGCACAACGTGCTTTATTTAACTGCTATACCACCCGAAGGTTGCACGTGGGCTGGGATACTGCAAGGTTGCCCAAGCCTATACAGAGGAAGTCGAGAGTCAGAGGTCGGGTTCGAACCACGGATCTTCCGGTCGGTAAACTCGCGATCTAACCACTTGCGCCATCTCATCCCACCACAGCTATTTCACTCTCGTTAGGAATCATCAATAGTACACATATCGCGAAAATCTCAGTAGAATCCAACCTAATAGACTATGCCTTGCATCCACCAGTGGTTGGTCACTAAAGTAGAAAGCTCGGGTCTGAACAAATTATGCCATCATCTATCAACCATTGTTCAACCCAGGTTATCGCGCGTTGGTTAGCTCATTCTCATGATGACTTCTTGGATGAAGTGGCATGTCGCTTGTTGGGTTTTTTCTTTGCGACTAGTCTGCGATATGAAAACTGAGATTAACCCCCTTGATTTTCAGCCCGGATTTTCAGTTTCATCATGTAACCTGGAAGAGTATTTTTCCCAAAAAAACGACCAAATTGAATATAGTTTTGGCAATAAAATTTGGAAAGCTGGGAAGAAAAAATCAAAATATTCATCTAAGAGGAAACACTGTGAGGAGGTGGGCGATGCTGTCAAGCTTTGGACTGTCCAAGAAGAATTGCTTACCAGGTTGCTGCTGACAGTAAAGCTGCGTCAAAATCTACAGAGCGTTATCCCTACTGCAGAGAAACCAGCTGAGTATTCGCCAGCGAGCAAGAGCGTCCAACTCCTGCGGTTTCAATTTGGGACCATTTAAACTTTGGGCATTCCCCAAAATTACCCGATTCCTACTCGCTTCCGCACCACTTCTATGTAACCTAATTCATCTATGTAACATCGGATTGGAGAAATGTTACACAAGTTCCTCCGCTCAAAACTATTTTTCAAAAGAAAGAAGAGTAAAAAGCTATGGATTTTGGAAATTTGAGGATTTGCTTTTTGTCTTGGGAGTGTATACATTGAGTTGTATAGTGACAGCATCTGACAGTCTCTACCTTGCGTAACATAATTATAGTTGCTCGTCATGACCGATGTGTTTGGCTAGTTTCACCAGGTGTCCTTAACCGAATTCCTGACTATGGCAACGATTAGCACATCTCAATCAGTGCTAACACAAACCTACGCATGGTTACTTTCCACTTGCTAGCGCAGGGCATCTATAAGTGACACTAGAATGGTCATACACACGTAACCTTCACTGTGCAACACACAATGGATTTACAGAGACTGGTTAAAGTGTAATGTTTCAATGAGTGCGCATTTCTTGACGCTAAACGCTAGTATTTCTCTATAAATGAATTAGTCTGTCCATGTTAAACTTTGACAGGAAAAGCTGGTGCATTGTTTACCTCAGATAAATTTATTAGCCTTCTTTTCCGGAAAGAACCGAACGAAACCGGTTTGTTCTTAGGTGGGTTTCTTACTGTTGACAGCAGAACTATTGGAGGCAACTTCAGAGAACCACCAAAATGCGAGTTTTTGATGGCTGACCCTCTTACCAAAATGGTCTTTACCACTGATTATGAATACAACTCACGATGCGCAGAATCTTTGAGCCTGTATTGAATTTGAAGCAGGCCATCGCCTACTCAACGATGTTTTTTACCACGAGCTGCCAGTTCCACATTGATTAAGGCTGGAAACTAGATGTGGACAAGCATAAGATTAGTCAGCATGAAAATCCACGGACGCAGCACCACTCCCATAGAACATATTAAGCATTTATATCACAATGGTGGGAGGAAAGAACACCGAACTTCCTTGACCCGCCTAAATAACTGAAAAGTATAAAACTGACCCTAACAGCATTCTGATGAAATAACCTCAAAAGTGGATTAACAGACCACTTGCTTATTAGTAGCCCAGGTGTACCAACATTATAATCACTGCTTCCTATTCAACGGAGTGGACAAGTGACTTGCCAACTGTTGTCTGTGAGATTTCATGTGGTCTGTTTCGAAGAAGTTGGCTGTTAAAATTCACCCCATGTGCACTGGAGTTCAGAATTCGGGCAACCGAGTGACCTCGGCGGTTAATAGTGCCTCTCGGTTGCACCCGATAAACTTACTATATACGGGTGGGCGACGATCACCCATCTGACGAGCGATACCTCGTTTTTGTTGCATTTAGCTAAGGCTGGAAACTAGATGTGGACAAGCATAAGATTAGTCAGCATGAAAATCCACGGACGCAGCACCACTCCCATAGAACATATTAAGCATTTATATCACAATGGTGGGAGGAAAGAACACCGAACTTCCTTGACCCGCCTAAATAACTGAAAAGTATAAAACTGACCCTAACAGCATTCTGATGAAATAACCTCAAAAGTGGATTAACAGACCACTTGCTTATTAGTAGCCCAGGTGTACCAACATTATAATCACTGCTTCCTATTCAACGGAGTGGACAAGTGACTTGCCAACTGTTGTCTGTGAGATTTCATGTGGTCTGTTTCGAAGAAGTTGGCTGTTAAAATTCACCCCATGTGCACTGGAGTTCAGAATTCGGGCAACCGAGTGACCTCGGCGGTTAATAGTGCCTCTCGGTTGCACCCGATAAACTTACTATATACGGGTGGGCGACGATCACCCATCTGACGAGCGATACCTCGTTTTTGTCGACTGCATTTAGCCGTATATAAACGGCAAGTTCGATAAGTGCTCAGTTATCGTGAACGACTATGAGCTCTGTGTTCGAAGGAGCTTTGACCGCGGCTAGTTTCTCAATCTTTTGTGTGATCATTGCCATTCAACACATAATATTTATAATCAGCCAGCTGGCTGATACAACCAGAACAGAAGCGCAAAAATTCAACTAGCATCCGCCAAAAACGTCGGCTAGCCAATATTGTGGATAGTGAACCCCAATAAGGAAGAAATCTATGGTGGAAAAATCCCTATAAAAGGACAATTTCTTCACACCCCTTTGTGAAAAAAGCTACGTGCCATGAAACCCCATCACTTATCATCTTCCGTTTGCTACGGATCGGGTCAACCACCCGAATGGTTCAGACATGACAGAAATCACGCACGAAATGACGAAAATGAACCCCTTGTCAACCGATGAGACATTCCGTAGGATAAATCTAAGTTCTGGGATCAATTTAATTCATCAACAGACGGTGAATAAAAAACATCCTGACTTAACTCGTTTACGACAAACCAGCTTTGATCGATCGTGATTTTCATTTGGATACATGCTGCGGTTGTGATAGCGTTCCGTTTCCTAGAAAAAATACAAGCAAAGCACAGTAAACTTTGTTTTTGCGTCATTTAAACCCCAGTAACGAATGAATAACCATAGATTTAGACTAGGTCAGCCTAAAGCTGTACGTATTCACTTACATCACTTGATTTTGTCGAGCACCTGAGATCGCCATTAGACTGAAGGTGATATTGTGTACAACTCACCTATCGCGACAGCTACAAACAGACAAATCGCGCATAATTGCTTTTGTCGAATCAGGTGTGTATGAAATCGCTGAAACAAACTTTGTAGGATTCAACCGTAATCGGAGAACGGGACAGAAGATTTTGTAAGTAGTTATGTACTTTCGACTTTGCACAGTCAACAAGGCCCCAGCTATTTTACGACTTGGATCATAATCATGGGCTTTTTCTCAAGAAGGGGATCACAGTGTATGTTTTATACGAAATGGCTCGTCGCTTCAAACCACTGGATATGTGGTGGATGTTGGGACTCTTAAACGGCCCACTGGAGATTCAGCAAGAGCATAGCCAATCGACGTACGTCGTTTTTGAGCTTCTTTTATGCTTGCTTTGGTCCTTGTGGTAGGCAACCATTTTATAATTGGAGCGTACCGGGTGTGAGAGGAGCTTCTTATTACACAATATGTTGACGTTAAGAAACCCATGAATTTTGAATCAACACAAAGTGAGAATTGAAGTTTGATGAACCTGTATTTTTGGACCTCTTAATCGAACGTGAGTTTAAATCATGTCTAATATACCTCTTCACAACCTCACTTGCTGTATGGCTTGCCCTGGCAGAAATGTTAATTCTAGATTGCATAATCCAGAATGCCATGCAGATATGCTTACGCAGGAAGGCACTTGACGGTCTGACATCACCAACGTAAGATCATGGACCTTACTACGCTTGAACTCGTATAGAATAAATTGTTTGACAAGAAAGCGGTCAAATATATTTTTACTCAAAATGAAGCTCTCTGGAGAAAGCCATCTAGACGTGTTGATAAAGCTGGGGAACACGCTTGTGTATCCGGTTTGTCTTTGTGGTCTACTCAGCCAATTTTTTTCAAATGATTCTCCATCAAAAATATTTTTTTCAGTTCAATTTACCAGCTGTAAACCGTGCACTATAGGCAACTTGGTTCCAGTGGCTTTAGTCTACATCACCGCAAAAAGGGAGTGCTTGGGACATACAACCAAGCGTTGGAGGCGATGGAACATCTGGTTAGTTCAGAAACTGCGTAGCTACTCTTGGGACATTTCTGCCAATGTCATTGATCATTGGTGAGTTGAGAGCTGGGGTTCCCAACCAGGGAGGTGGCAGTTGCCGACCCGACTCAGTTTACTGGTTAGTGTTTTCGTATGTCATTGCCAAGTCATACACTATTCACCTCTCAGTCACTTCCACTCAGAACAGGGATGGGGAAAAGAGTTCTGTGGGATAGACTGTCCATCTGGAGTTCATATCCTAAGCACCGTAAACTATTAAGCGGCAGGCCTAAGCCCATCCGGCGAACCTCAGCACTACTAATCCAATGTTCCCTGACACTGACATCTTTTGCACGTCCTCTGCACGTAGAGGCACGTAGAGATACATAAAGCAGAATGGATCGCCCCATCGCAGTGTAAACTCTGCTCTTGACTGACAAACGAACATCTCACAGACGCCATAGGTGTCAGAGGTTGCCAAACGCTGTCCTGGCCTTTCCCATTCAAGGAATAGTCTAATCTGTAGCCAGCCCACCGGGACTGATATAGCTTCCAGGTTAACAAATCTATCTACCACATTAATTGGCTTACCTGCAATCACGAGGCTTGGGTTTGATGCCATCCAGTCTTGTGGCAGCACTTTACACTTTGCAGAATGCGCACGCTCTTGACTGACAAACGAACATCTCACAGACGCCATAGGTGTCAGAGGTTGCCAAACGCTGTCCTGGCCTTTCCCATTCAAGGAATAGTCTAATCTGTAGCCAGCCCACCGGGACTGATATAGCTTCCAGGTTAACAAATCTATCTACCACATTAATTGGCTTACCTGCAATCACGAGGCTTGGGTTTGATGCCATCCAGTCTTGTGGCAGCACTTTACACTTTGCAGATGTGATGCGCACGCTAATCCGTGCGGCAGGGTTATTCAGGTTGTTTTAAATCGTCTACAAATCCCAAAAAGCTTGGCAATGTCACCCTGTTCACGAAGCGATCAATAAATTATCTAGTTACTAGATGAAGCATCGCTAATTACAGGTCTAACATCCAGTACCGCTGTCCTTCGTCAGCTACAGCTCAAAGCTACAACGATTATCCTGATATGTATGGCGATTTCCTCGAAATATATCAAGACCGATCGAAATGCGTAGCACTTCTTGTTCTCACTCGTTATTCTGCAGGCTTAAAAAGTGTAAGAATCGCATCAGTATATTGGTTTTCGTGCTAGTTGCTAAATGGGGGCGCACCTCTCTAATTTAGGAAGACTTGTCAACTGTGACTACTTTTGTAAGCCTTTTAAGTGGTCGTCACTCGACACATGTTTATGTTCAACTCACCCGACTAATGTTTCTTAAAATGCCAGTTTTTAGAAGAACCTTGAGCATGTTTTTGAGTTATTCGCAGTACACTAGCTTTGGTAACACTAGTTGAATAGAATATTCCTATTAAATAGATGCAGTAAGACAACCATTTTTGTTCTTGCTAAACAAGATAACGATCGTGTAGTCATATCTTTTTTAATTCCTAGGGAAACAGCCCCACACGTGAGTACACTCATCCCAATTCTAGACGTATAGTAATTTGGTCGTTTGGTTGCGGAGAGATCTCGTAGATTCCGATTTTTACGAACCACTAGTCTTTCGAGAATGCGGACCGATCGGATTGTGGTCACGCTACCAGAGCAAAAGATGTCCGCGTACGAACTGGGAAATCTGCTTCAGTACCCACTGGCTAGACCCATTACTAATTTTCTTTCTTATCAACCGTTTACCACTCAAGTCAATAACCAACATTTGCTTATTTCCCTCCGCTCGTTTTTTCTAAATTCTGACCATGGTAAAGCAAACAAGAAACGCAGGATTCGTGAAAGTGCACTGCGACCAAGGAGTGAACTGGATCAACCATCGTCTCGTGTAGTCTAATTATCATGCGCAGGCAGGTGAAATGGGCCATTCTAAGAATGGGTTGTACATTCAGTGGAGTTCATTTCTTTGCGTTGGATGATCAGTGTTTGGCGGCATGCATTCTGATACTACGTATACGGAGACCTCTTATTTGAAGCAGACTATCAGGAAGAACCGAGCTGACTGTGGTGCTGCAACTATCTTCCCTTAGAGGAAAGAACCTCAGAAAGAAAATTTGTAGATCGGTCACAACAGTGAGCACGTGAAGTCCATTGCGATCGCGGTTGGCTTCTTAAGAGGGGTCACATCTTATATAAGAACACCACGGATATGTCGTCTGAGGGTGCCTCAACACAACTTCAATGAAGATGGACAATCTGAACAAATGATGATGATGATGATGGTGGTGATCTGATGCTCATCACATATCAGTCCAGAATTACCCAATAATCGCTCGATTTCATAGCATACAGAAGAAAATGATTACTGAATTGAACTCTAAGGGTGTTAAATGAAACAATGACATTATATTGAAAAAAACTCCGTTAGTTTAGCACTAACGATGGAATGTAACGACGAAGTTGTTGAAAATCAGCGAATGGGGGTACGTGATAAAGACACTGTTTTCAAAGGAAATGTTGAGGTACAACCATAACTGTCAAAACTTTTTCGCGACACTTTGACCCTCTGGCAAGACCCGGGTGGTTGTTATCAACCACAATGCATGCATATTAATGAGGCGGAAGAGAAAGCTGACAGCTGATGTTGTAGGGTTTATAAACAGCTTGTCCACTGAGGAAGGCTAACTTGTCGCAAACTTTTTGTAATAAACCAAAACGACATAATCAAAGTGTTGTTGAAGATAGGTTGGTGGTTTTACTTTGATTAGTTGTTTGCCGAAATTATATACGAGCCCTTGAAGGCGGCGACTTTCGACTGTGATCGCTTGTACCTATTAGTCGGACTTGCTTTCTGATTGGCTAACAACCAGGAGCCCTTCGAACTTGGCTTCTTCTTTATACCCTGTGGCCTTTGCCATACTGGTCCCATCGTTGATCCTACTGTCGGATCCGCTTGTCTAAGACTCGGCCGTGCTTGCGTTATTCGTTTAAGTTCGTGGTTTGTTTTTGATGCACATACATATTTCGGGTCAACTTCAGCTTGCTGGTTTATTGAGTTCGTTGTAAAATACTACGCACCCAGAAATTTTTCTTCGCGTTTGATACCTCCATGTTTCAAGGTCTTCACACAGTCCATTCTGAATTACAGCCTTCCTGATTTTCATGTATAGAGCTCATGGAAAGCATGCTGTGCCTTCTTACGGTTTCCTTATTTTCTTTTGACCGCATAGACGGTCTCTTTCCGATTTGTCCAGTGCATCCTTGTTGCATTCACTGCGACTTTTCTGGTTGGTGAGACTTTCACGAATACGTTGCCCGATTTTTTCCCATTTGAAATCAATCTTCTCAAGGTAGCCGTTTGCTTATAAACTACTCCAAATTTATGCACCTGCACTGTTTTTACTGTCAATTCAGAGAAGACCTTTACACAGTAAAGCATGGTTCACTGAATCGTCTTTTCTCACCGTTGTTTTTGCCAAAATAGCCTTTTCTCCAGGTTTCTTCCGACGAATTCTTTTGAGTATCTGCTGTTTTGTAACACTTCATGTAAACTACCTTCTCTTTTCAGTTCTGTTGCTTTATGTTCATTTGAATGGAATTAGAATACGGCTTTATGTGTTACTGAAAGAAATAAAGTGCGGCTCTTTGTGATTACTGTAAAGCTCAGCATCCGATTTGTATGCGTTTTCTCCTTATTTAAGCATGTTTGGCTTTTTTCACGGTTGGTCCTCTGAACCTACACATCCAGCAACGTAGATTTCGGCTGACATCTTCAGACGTGTAGTTCAGCAGTTTTTAAAGATCTGAATTGAAATTTATCTGATAATAACAGTTGTTCCGTCCATATATTGGATCCAAAGCTTTGGGATTGTCTGTGGAAGAATGCTGTGCTCAGGTTTGTGCACTACAACCTTTGTAATTGGTCTTGATATTGGCGATCCCATTGGCATTCCTTTAAGCTGTTAACATATTTATGAACTGGAGTTGAATTACGTGATCATGCATACGCCCACAAATCTCGCTATACTCTGTGGTCCCAAGGTTCCTGTTGTGTTGGACTAATTTTGAATTAGATTCATCATGGTTCATTTAGCGAGGCTGTAATCGGTCGTTTCTAAGAGGGCAGTGAAATCAGTTAACACCGTGCTTTCGCTGTCCTTTATATGGCTTCCTAAAGAGTTGTCAGAAATATTGATGCTGTGTTCCGATTAAAAACTTAGATACTTCCAACTTCTTTCGAGCTATTTTAATGATTCTTACGCTGTGGTTCCTCGTGGCGACACGAGAGGCAGACAGAAGGCTCCATCTTTGTGAACAAATTACAGACCACGGAATTGTGCGTTGTCGGTATAATTCAACTAAATTTTCCATTGTTCAGGCATTATCCAATGCTCGTCACGTGGTTCCCGTAAAATTAGGTAAGCGTAGAATTGTTTGTTTGTTAATTGTTTTTCCATTTATTCAGTAAGCAACCTGGATACCAAACTTTATTGCACACCTTTTCTGCCTCTCTGTCTTTTTAATCAGGTCGCCGCGCGTGACAAGCGATTTTTTTCCAGACAGTCAAGTAACACAAGCAAATCTTCCTTCGTTTCGGGTAGCTCTGTAACAGTCGTTGGCCCATCCTCAGTTAAAAAGGGATTGCTGATGAATGGCACCACTGGTACGGTTCCGCTACTGCGTGTGCTGGAAAGTAGCAACCAGGATTTGCGAGTGGATGAGGCTGAAAGTATTCAAGAAAAGTCAGCTCCTACAGAACAAGAAACGCCAAAGCGAAACCTCTTGTTTGTGCCAGAATTGCCCGTTAAAGAATCGCTATCGTGTTCTACTAAACCGTGCAATGGCAAATCCCTAATAAACCAGCGACGCAGAAGCACTTCAGAACTATGTGATGAAGTGGAATCTGATGCGATCATCGCTCGCACAGAACTCAAAAACAGCTACAATCGAAAAATGTCGTTTGGGACACCACAGATACGACGCAAGAGCACCAATGACGTCTTTGTCAGCGTATTTCACAGCCGAAACTCAGACGGTGCTGGAAGACCCGGAGAGGAACCTCTGTTGCTGCAAATGTTGCGCCGGCAACATCGACGAACTCTGCGAATTCTGATCATACTACTTTTGGGTTTTGTCATGTGTCGTGCTCCAAGGGCTATTGTTCTTATGATTGGCTGGCTCCAATCCCCTTCTCTTTGTTCTAACCTTTCTGGGGCTTACATCTGGCTCTGGTACACAACTTTATGGTCGCAGACCAGTGCAGTATTGGATACAATTGTGTACGGCTTTTGGGGAAACCGTAATTGCCGGATTCACTTGAGCCGGTGGTGTTCCAATCACTCTTTCCGTTTACCATGTACAAGATAGTTTCTGTTATCTTGCGCTGAAGCGCTCACTTCCTTTATGCTGTAAATATTATAACAGTTCATTCACTATATCGAGAACTCTGTTGGAATTTAGCAATGACCGTTTATCACTTGCTGTGTATAGTGTTGTGATGTGCTGCTCACAATTTTGCAGCGCAAAATACGCAGTTATAGCTTATCTGAAGAATAAATGCAGTGGATATTCAGAGATCACATGTATTTCTCACACCGTTTGGACAACTAACACAGTTTCCTACACCGCAGCAAGAGTGCCTATTTCAAAGCAAGACAAAATATGAGATGAATCCGGTGCTTTTTTCCTAAAAAAACACATATGTGTCTAGAGAAAATAGTAAATGATGTTTTCCGTGATATTTGTCTAGAGAAAATGGTTAATATGGATAATGCCAGAGATGTTGCGATTGAGGACCAGAAATAAAATGCGTAGGAAACTCGACGACTGCATACAAATTTAGTAGACTGGTCACTGGGATTTAACTTTAGCAAAATATTGTTGCCTCACGAAAACCATCAATAGTTTTGTCGCAAAAGTCATTAAGTGAATAGTTATGTTAGAGTTATCTTCAGTTAACGACCCAGTATGAGGGGCGCAGTATCATAACCTTCTTGCGTGACAAATTCCACGCGGGTTCCCTGACAGCCTTTGATTAGACCATGACAGAATATGAGCGAATGAACTTCGTTGATAGTTTGGCAGAATATGTTTGCTCCGTCACCATGGTAAGTGTGATATGTTTGAGCGTTTCGGGAGGCAGGTGATGAGCATAAATAAGCCAAAGAGTGTAGGCTTTATGCTTTGGGTGAGAGCTTACAGCGAATTGCTATCCATCAGTTGATTTCTTTAGTATGGTAAACGTGCAGTTTGCGAAATATTCACAATGAATTTGATTTCTTCAGCCTTGAGGCATATGGTGATAGCTGCGGAAAACGACGGCGTATGAGACCTGGAATGGGTCAGATTTCACAGTCGCACGAACTATACGGTAGTGGTCTTTTGAACTCCAGAAGTCTAGGAGTGAAGTTACTGTAGACTACCACAGAGGTTGACAGGCCTTCCAGATAACAGAGACAATCCCTTTCTCTCAGATAAATTGCAGTCGATGAAGTTAGTCTGCTTCCATATTGTGGTGTGTTTATTAATATATACATTCCACCATGTAGAGTGTCTGGAGCTTGCCAAAATATTACCTGTGTAAGGCACCATTCTCTTCTAGAATGTGGGTAAAGTGACAATGGACCAACATTGGTTAAAAATAGTACTTGAGCTGGTAGATAGATTTTGTTTACGACCGCGTTAGAATGCTATCGGTGTCGCTGACTATCGGGGAAGTATCTGAGTGTTTTCTTGGTCGTTTTAATCTACTCTTTAGCTTAAGGGAATCCTTGAAATCGCGTTCTTTGTTAACGCTTGGCGTAGGAAATCTCCATGAAATAGACAACTGACGGGAAAATGAGAAACCCAAATAATCGTCGAATTTGGGCTCAGGATACATGAACCAGAGATAGACGTGTGTGTTTTATCAAAAAGGTTAAAAATATGCAACGGATGGATGAACAGGATACCTTGAACATTGCTTTCGTGAACTACCGCGTTTGAGACCATCTTACTTTACAAAAATATATAGCCTTTGATTAAACCATCGTTATTTGTGTTGGGAGCCTTCTCAAGGTCAAACGGAATATTTCCAGTAGGAGCCACAATAAGCTTCAAATAGCCTCCAAGTGTAAGGTGAGAATTGTGCATCACAAACAATTAAATTGAAAAGGAAATTAGATACTTGGACAAATACTTTTAATCGCACAGGTTATTTCAAGGAGACCGATTTTGATCAGTCAAGACCCGGTTTGAGGCAAAATAGCTGACACGCCACCGACTATTCGTTGTTTATGAGATTGTTTTGAGGCTCGCGGTGAGTTTGTCAGGCAGCATATTTTTGTCCAAAGCCTGTTTTTCCACAGCTTTCATTTTGTGAAGACATTGATTAGCATAATGACTCCATCATCACTCAGGTCGGTTTCACGTCCACAGTTGGCTGCAGATCTAACATCACCAGACGTTTATTTATATTGCTAAAAGGTCACAGCTTAGATATCTGGCTTCGATCATTTGTGAAGTTTATTGCTCGCACCTTTTTACGGCGTATCGAGTCATCTCAACCGTCATGAAAAGTTTCATAAAATATGTATAATTTGAACAAACAGTTCTGTTTCCCTCGTAAATAAAAAAGATAAATTCTCAGGTTTGTTTGTTAGTTGTGTTTTTAAATCATCTAAAAATTGTTTGATGTGGTTTCTTAAGAGAATAAAAGAATTATGCTTTTGTGACCCACGTCACCGTGTTCTTTTGACAGACACGTGTGAGATTTGCTGTTGCATCACTCTATACGTGACTATCCCCATCGATTGATTATGGTCGTCTAATTCGCTTATTTCAAATGAAAGTAGATTACTGCACAAAAATTCCAATTTGTTTTACGGAGAGATAGTTAAGTACACTGACTTTTCTCTATTGACCGCCTTTCATATTCTCAATGGCTGCTTATACAGATAAACAGATAGTGCGGTAACGAGTTCATTTGTTCTGCATATTGTCAAAATGTATCTTTACCAGCCGGGAAAGTGCGCCACAAATAGTTATGTCCAGTGTTCTGATAAAAAATTAAGCTGACAAAGCGCTTTTTTTATGATAGACCATCGCTCATTGGGACAGACGACATAAAGGACAGGTGTGTGAAATTTTTGGCGTAAATATTCTGTCCTTCAGTAATACACAGAACAATGAGGATAAAATAAAATACATCAAAAAACAGAACCGGAACCAACTTTCCGAATATGAAAGCCGTCTTTTATTGTCAGAAAATGATTGACAGAGTTAACAAGGCTATGGTGGCTTTTGAAATTATTCACATATAAGAGTAAAGTAAAAATTTTACATTGAGAAAGATGTAACGGTTCATCGGCAGCCTTTCTTCGGGTGTTTGAGAGCAACTTATAACTAACGCTGAGCTAGGTTGGTAAAAGAATACACTGTTTCGTAGTATGGTTTTATTAATTCGGTACTTCGCTAATCTTTGGACATATCCGTTAGCGTTATGTTCACTCTAAACTGCTATAATCCCATTCCTGAATTTTTGTGTGCATATTTAACTGTGATCACCACTGTGTTTAATCGTTCACTCTGAACCGATATCTCTGATCTCTCACAAGACATGACCTACTGGCTATTTTGTAATATTCAAGTTAGATTTCGTCCTTGTAGTTCACTGTCTCATCATACTATGATCAGTCTATAAGTGGTTTAGAGAAAGAATGGTTTCGTAAGACGAGTGAGAATTTCATTTAAGAAGTCATCATTCGGTGAACCGGTCAACGCCTCATTATGCGATGTGACTTTCGTAATTGATGGATGAGCTGCGCTATGTCCTGTCCAGTATGAGTTCATCACACCGCTGATAAGCCACTCGACACCGAAAGATTATTTGTTCAAATACTGGTTGGATGGTCTTGGATTTAAAACTACCTGAGATTCTTGAGGTGTGAACTGTTGAAACAGCTGTATGGTGCCCCTCAGCTTCTTGGTATAGATTGACCTCACTCACAGGACTAAATGTTGATCAACAATGAGAAAATTACACCACGATCAATTTGCACTTTAACTGATATGCAAAAAAAGAACTGAGATGCGGTCAAATAATCCACATGCAAGAGGTCTTACCCTGGATTTAGCTTATTAGATTTCCTTCGGCGCACACGACGTTTTAAATAATCTATGTTCTTCAGGTTATCACGCAAACACATAAGTATTCTGAATGTACCGAGTGATGATTTTCTGCCGAGGCTGTGTATTACAGGATTAAAAAAAACGGACAAAAACCAAGTTATCTACTTGTAACCAGAACCTAGCTACAGCTTTAAAGATTCACACTCTCGGGAGAACTGCACTTCTTTCTAACCATGACCCACACCTACTCAAAATTTATCAATGCCTGAACAAACTACTCATTAGGAATAAGGGTGGTATTGTACAGGATCTCAAAAGCCGCTCTTATTGTGCCTAGTTTGCTGTGACACAGCTTGCTGATTAAAATGAATGGATGATACCTTGTCGTAATAAGATTTGCTATCTCTGACGATAAATGTATACTCCATTCAACTTTCAAGAGCTCAAACCGAAGGTGACATTTTGAAAGTGTGAACATCTCCAAATAAATTCAAGTCATTATTTTGAACACTTTATTCTTCCAAGAACAACACAGTTGACACAATCAAACCCTTAATTTCAAAGGGCCCATTAGAAAAATGTGTCATGACTGGCAGTACTTTTCCAAATATGTTTCGCTTCATATAATTTTGGACACAAATGCAATGCTCGAAAAAAACTAGATATCATATGGCGTTTATCCAGCAGGTCAATTAATGCAGCAATACAAGGGACGGAATGCGAACGATTACATCACAGGTTTTTATCTCGAATAATGAGAAAAAAAATACTTGTACGTTTGGCCAGGTAATGACAGGTAATTAGTTATTGTCACACTTTGGCGCTATCTTGAGATCTCTTCACAACCGGAGCTGATTTATCTGCCTTTCTTATGTTTGTCTGAGTGAAGAGTGCGTACACAGCACCTGTCGCATGAACGAGCCACAAATAACGAACAGCTAACACCTGTTATACCTCGGAGCCTGTATAAGCAATAAAGTTAGAGTTACACTGTAAAGACAACAAAATATTGCTGTATTACCCCAATGTATTTGCTTATCACAATTTAATCACCAAGTAACCGGAATTGATATTTATAAAACACTTTTTGATACTGTCGGTCAACTTTATACGTTCAGTCGTCGCACATATTCACCAGGAGATAAGGTAAAACAGTTAAAATAGAAAAACAGTCTAGTTAAATACAAACATAAGCCTAAACTGCCAGAAGAAACTGCCGGATGAACCGTGGCTTAGATAGGACCAGTCACAGGAAATTGACTGAAAAACCATGTAGTCATCGATTGGTTAACGCAAGCATTACTCTTGTTTGAGTGAGCTAACCACCTAGCCCACTATTAGTCAGGAGTGAGGCGTGTAAAACCGGTTTTCCACCTAACTGGAATCCTTAATTTGTGAGATAAATCCTAATTTTGGTAATCGAACCTAACAAGCAGCTCGCCTGGTTTTTTCCAAGTTTACTTTTATCGTTTCCTGCATGATCACTTCAAAACAGGTGAACAATGTCGAACGTGCGACTCCCAAATTGATGACCTGACAGGATTTTAGATGTTTTGATCGGCACAACGGAACAGGTGAATACATTTCATTTGTGCATGTTGAGCTGTCAGGTCGCTGTTGAATTTCGTTTTAAGTAGACGACATCCTCCATAAAAATTTTCCGCATCTTCAGGGCACCAAAAACTGTGAAGGATAATTACTTACTCATATCTATATCTATATATATATATATATACATATATGGACAATTGTCATCAGTTAGTGTAACTGAGTTTGGATTAAAAACAGGATGCAAGTGGTCTGCTTACATTCCCATGCTCTTGAGCTCATTTCGGACCTAGTGTACTGATATGGCCGAGGTTTACGAATTGACTGTTTAAAAAAACTTTTGCACAAAATAATCCCTGGGGAGTGACCGGACGAATGACTTACTTTAGTGGTACATTAGCTTAGTTGCCCACATAACACCAAAAGATGTTTCGAATCGGCTTTCTATTGTAAGATTATTGTACACCTGTGACCACTTTTGAAATGACCCCTTACGTGACCAAACGTTGTTTCCAGCAATTTCCGCATTATGTTATTTCGGGTGGAATGCTGTCTACGACTCTTGAGCAAAGTCTACATTGTTTTGAAGCACTGTGCACATCATTTACGAATGTTGAGAGAGCGATTTCATCTTACATGTTTATAATTCAGGTGTTAATGTCATAGTGGAACTCAGCAATACTTTCGATGAAGCGTCATTGAATTTATCTGCTCCCAAAAAAGAATCTACCCATCAATAGTTTCTTCAGGACGTTTGTTGTTTTCAGCTGTTTTGAGCTACAATTGGGAACATAAAATATGAATAACGTTGTCTGCGAATAGCATAGACAAAATGGTTCGTATATTGTTCTTCGTGAAATAGTCTGGTAGGCAGCTGATTGTACACAATGTTTTCTAGGCCGTCTTCCTTTGACGGTGGCATCTGCATTTGCTTTTGTACGAATTAGAGATGAGCGGTTTTGTTTTTCAGTATTACTTGGAAGACACACAAATCTTGCACGCAAACTTCCAATGGAAAACGTATTCTATAGGAATGCAAACAATAGAACAACAATATGCATGCTTCTCAGTGGCGACATACGAAAACGGAATAAGTATGCAAGAAACTATGGTTGCAGTATGTGGCGTCACGAAAGCATCCCACATTCCAGACCGAATGAACAAACGTACTGTGTAACGCCAAAGCTAGTATATAATTGCTAACGTGTCATCTAAGTTGATCGATGTAATCAAATAGTTTGATCCTTGTATTCGTCCTGAACTGCCGAACACAATGGGCCATGACGAATTGGTAAAAGTTCTGCCTATTAGGGGTCGTTAAGCACATGAATATTGTTTTGAGGGAACTCGAAATAGAGACGTCCGTTCCTTCAAAGTCTTGTTACCTGATGGATGACCGCAAACGTGTACTGAAAGCTATTCTATGGCTTTATTCGCTTCATCGAACTTACGAAAATTATTGAAATATAAACTGTGAGGGTGATGCAGTCTTGTTCGAAAGCTGAAACCAGTATCCGGAAACCATTCGTAACAAACAATTTCGCCAAACATTGCACCCATTGTGAGACGTTTGTTTTCTTCAAATATTCTACTGCCTCTATCAAACACCATATCTGATCGTACGAAGTTATCCTTGCGGTCCCCTGATCTCTATTTAACCACTGATGTTAAGACTTGTTTAAGCCTGCATCCACAGTACTCCTTTTTGAGCAACATGGATGGAGGAATAATTTGAGTTGATCAAATGGGCTGGAGCTCCGCTCTTGCTTTAGTTCATAAGTAGAGCCTATTTGTAGCCTCGTCAGATTTCGATTTGATCTCAGTAAATGTAAACCCTTTACACGCAACTGACTAAAGCACGACAAGACAAACGTGTTAGTAAACCTGGCAATGTGGTTGTCTCACCAGTCGCATCTGAAATACTATACTAGCTAGGGTGATTGTATCCAGTCAATCCGGCTTATGGGAACCTTCAGCAAAAAGCCGATGACCTGTGCGTATACTCACTTGAGACCCGCGGAAGTAGAACTTATATTTCGTTAAGACCGTGGTCATGGAGATCATTGTACATCCCAAATCATATGAGTAGACAGCCTCATATTCTGTTTTGATATCAGCTTTGGCAACCTAGATAGCAGTATCTCATAATTTAAATACCATTTAGAAAGCTTTATCTTGCGGAAACGTTATTTAGAGCTGTTTTGAGTAGAGTTTGTCGGATAAATGTTCCTCCAGCAGACTTCTACACTTTGAGGAAGCCACGAAGAAAAGGACAATTTTTATTCCCCACGACCGATTCCCATGGGTAAGAACAGTTTTAATAAGGAAGTATTTGGAGAATACAATTCTGAAACTTAAACGGGGCGAATTGCAAATCCCAAAATAAAAAGTAATGTATCTCGAAGCCAGATGTGGGCAAATTCGAGGACGCTATAGGACGTAACCTGACGGTTGCATTATTGATGGTCTAAACGCTGTGCTTCCCTGAAGCGATACACTGACCAAGGATTTGAGAAATTCCTTTGAAGCTGTCTTCTTAGTCGCAATAAAGTTATCACTCTAGATACAGATAGAGAAACCTGTGGTGAGTCAGATCAGCATATGCCAATCTTATATTTGCCATAGCTAAAGTGATATTCCTGGCCATATTGGTCGAATGTTTGCCACAAGAAAATTTGCACAAAATGTAGGGCACCTGACCCAGGTTAGTCGGCTGTTAAATAGTGTAACAGATAGTAACTGAAGGTGGTTGACGCCTTCGAAGTATCATTGTCGGTACGAATAAAGATCGTATGCTTTGTTATTCATTGCTAATTGCTATCTGATGTTTTTCCGGAAGAGTTGCTTTATCCTCCTGAAGGTGCGCTGTTGCCTCGTTTGCACAATTTTCGTAAAAAACTATTGATATTTAATTTTTCCTGTGGTATATTCTGACGGCATTTTATGAAGAAGCAGCAACGTTTTCACCACACCACTCGTATAAGACATCCATGTATGGCTGAGATTGAGTGAACAAACGAGCCCCACAGGTACGTTTATATAATTCAAATTAGACAAAGAGCATTGGACTTGATATTAGTTCGTCTAAAAAACAACAGATGATGAACGCCACAAAAACCGTAGTGCGATTTCGGGGAACAATTTGCCATTCCCTCAGCTCAGGTTGATGGGTTTTCTCATGCCACAACTCCTTCTTTCGGAGTTCAAAATCTGGGTTAGTTTTTTAAACGTTGCTTTGTTATGGTTCAGGCGCTTCAGTCTGATGGTCTGAGAAATTGCACTATCTGGACCGTGTTTTTTCTGCTTTCCCAAACTACACTGAGCGTAATTATGTTCACTGCACACCTGTAAGCTACCCACAAAACCTAATTTGGGAATATACGTTTGCATGCAAAATGGTCGGAATGTGTGGCAACATTCCTCACAACGATCGAAACTGACTAAGTTATCTTGCAAATGGTTCAGTGTTCGAGTTCCAATTCAACCAGCCTTCCTTTACCATGTGAATTGTATCAGATTTGCTTGAATTACAACATCCTGTTACGAAGAATTCAGTGGCTAAAATGTTCTTCGTGACTGAAAGCTCGGTAGGTTTGTGATTCACCACGTTCCCGTTTAACACACAATCACACATACTGTGAATAAATCGCGGAACACTAAGTCTGATGTGCCAGATTGTATCAGTGTTACAGTTTTTATATCCTAATTACTCTTCCCTAAACGACTCTATATTTATTGTTAACATTTCTACACAGAAGCTTCCCAAATCTCGTGAATGACCCATTTTATAAATCGAGCTGTTGCTTCACCTACACGTGTAACGCAAGGCAACAACCCTACGCTGTCCATTTACAACTTTTGCTTAATTCTGTTGCACCAAGAAGTACATGCTAAAGCGGCTCTGTGGTGGTGCAAGAGCTGGCCGTTTCCGGGTAGTCACTTCAGTCAAACGTTGAAAACCGCTACAAGTCTGATTAACTCTTTCACACAGAGACATTATCGCACGCCATAGTTGAGATATCCAGGGGATATTGGCCCTCGAGTTCGATGACAGATTCAACCGCCGTAGTAGATAATTTACGGCACTCCCACCAATACCAACATGAATAACCTACATTTACTGAGAACTAGGATTTCTCGGATTTTGTTGCGTTTAGTTAAACTAATTTGTTAACAACTCTGTGTCGATTTTGTTCCACAAAGCACAATTTTAGACGAAAGACAAGAAAAATGTATCAAAATACTGCAAAATTCCCTTGATCCGCGCTACGTGCTGCCTGTGAATAAGTACTACAGAGCAACGTCAAGTCGACTATCGTTAGCGAGCACGTCGGACGTAGAACTTGTTGCGCAACTCCCTATGACGTTTGAACACGTTTCGCTGAACAGTACATACATAAATTAGGGTTTTCTACAATGCTGTGTATCTTTGAGTGGCAAGCAATGCTACCAGCACCACCTTCAACGATTCGGATAATGTGATACCTAATCACCCGTAGACGTACATACTACACAGTGAAAAGGTTACGATAGTTTCGCCAAAACACTTGCAGTCACAAAATTCCACCATTTTCTTTCTTCTAGTTAGTTGGGATAGTTGGAGTGAGGTTAAATGCCAATGTACCATTTTTGATGGTGCTGGTTTTCCTTTTGGGTAGACAGAAATCAATGCTGCTTTGCGAATTATTAACATATGACACTGAAGCTATCCAGGATTTGGTACTTATGTATCTAATATCTTTTCATCAGTTTATTGTTCATGACCTAACCACCTCTACCCCTTATTTTACGTGTAAACCGGGAAAAGATGATTACAGTGGCGATGACAATCTGAGAAAACTGTAACTAATCAGCACACCACCCAACGCACGACCACCAACCCACCGTTACGCACCACTACGCTCCCCACTAACGCACCGATGATTTCACCTCGATTAGTGATGAAACGTTTGCATTCAAATTGTCCAGCTCAGCGAACGAGCCAACGACCACCAGATTATCACGTCTACTAGTGCACAGTAAACTGCAAATTACGATCACTGGTCTCACGTCACCTGAACCCTGATACCAATTAGATCTCGCATTTCATTCGTTATTCGAAATAGCCAGCATCCTGTATGAACAGGGACCTATCCCCAACTAGACGTTTCTTTTATTTTTCACATTTGGATACAACGCCACTTTTCGTTTCGGTGAAGCTGGCACTTGTTTTTTACGTCTCATTCTACTACGCTGTGCTTTGTCTTTAAAAATTCCACGAGATATTTTCCTTAATTTGCAAGAGTCTGTCGGTGCGTTAGTACTTGAATCGGGACCTGTTCATAAGATTCAGGATATTGAGCGATTTGAGATAGCAATGCTGACTGACCTGGGATATGAATCTTCAGAAGCCATTGGTATGGGGTGGGGTTGACTTTTAATCTACTTTACCGGTGATGAAACGTTTGCAAGCTAACTGAGACCTAATCTGCAACCGCCCTGGATATGGTGTTCATTATCCTGAAATCCTCAGTTTAAAAAATCAGTCAAATGTAAATACATAAACACCTTCATTCACATGCTGACGGCCAACTGAGTGTAGTTGGGGATACCTGTGAAAGGCTAGGACGCATAATCTTTAGTAAAACAGTCTAAGTAGCCTCCCGTTTTGCTACGTGGAATCTTCAATCGCTTTAATCAACCCTAGTTTTATGAACGGATGTGGTTTTGTATTACTCATGAAGATTCACTGCTGACGACTCCAGATGCCTGTATGGGAGGGGCCGTATGAAAATTAAATAATTCGCCGTCACCGAAAGCGTTTGATCAGTTTTAAAATAAAACCTTGGATATTCAGAGTGCTTCACAGTGTCAAACTAGATAAATCGGACCATAATTTGAGGTGGGCATGGATCCGAGGATGTATTAGGGCCCGTTTGATTTCATAATCGTAGACAAGATTCTTCAAATCCAGTAAATTCCGAAAAATACTCCTGTGGTTTGAGCTAAAAGGGAACAGCATAATATGCTTACTCCGGCATATGTTGTGCCTTCTCTTTGTTCTACAATCCACAAAAGATGAAGCACCTACAGGGCAGTGTACCATTTGACAGTCTTATCACGAGATCAACCCACCAGTCTGGTCATTCTGCTACCAAGGTTAATTCGTCAACCCTGAAGTAACCGAACAAACTGAAGCAAAATATGAACATGATTTGATTTTGTGCCGGTTATTTGAGCAAGGGCTTTTGCTTGGAGAAAAAAACCTTACGTTTGGCGTCTTGAAGTCGTCAAAGCAATACAAACTTGACGGTCGCTTGTCTCTTAATGTCCTCTTAGATTTAGCTGGCAGAACTCAAAGCCGCTTTGGTCTGTGTATGAAGTAATAGTCATTTAAGTTTAGGCGCTGGTCGGGAATCCTACTTTCAGACGCAATAATCCGCAAAACACTACCCTAATTTTCATTTTCATGTCTACGTACGGAATCGGGAACTGATGCTGCAGATCAGGTGCAAATTGAGTTTTCATGTGCAAGAAATTATACATGGGGACATTACAGTTCATGCGAAACCTTCCTAGAATCCTTGCCAAAAGCTCATCCGAGTAAAACTACCGCAGATTACTTGGACGTATTTTGAGAGGCTCAGCAGGTGATTCTCTAAGCACCAACTTCACTTTGGGATTAATTTGTCTATGACAATTCCTCTGAATAAAGCAATTGAATACATAGTTGAATCAGCTTTTATCCATCTTCCTCCAGTAACTTCATTTTAATTTGCTATCAACTGATCTACGAGTGTATTCTAGACCTATTACTCGGACAGCTTCTCGAATTTTCATGAACTATGAAGAGGAAAACAACTTAATTAAATTGGAAATTCAGAGAACGTGTAAATTTTGGTGTGAAATGGTGACAACAGCTTTCTAATACTCTCTGAAATCCAGTGAAACTTTCCATTTTTTGTCAGGATCTTTCATGCGGATCAAAACAAGATCCAGAAATTTCTGGGGATTTTTTATATGCGTTCAGCAAAATGAAACATTTGAAAAAAATTTGCCCGGAGAAAAAAGAGCTCGTAGTCAAGGTAGGAAGGAGATACGAACAGTCGCAGATTCGGAAAACACTCACGGTTAGATGCATTCGGTAGCCCTAGATTTGTCTTTGCATTAGGCTGTACACGGTTCATTCAGCGGTTTTCCACAATGAGGGATGGTGTTTTAATTTACATTTCATGGAATTTCGTATCACTTTCGAAACTTGTGGTTATTTAGATCCAAAGAAAAGGCAAGTAATTGTGTAATTTGTAACGCTGGGTCAACCTCATCGAACCAATTAGAAGATGTATATCGTGGGTGTATACCGCGGACATTTATACTGATGTATACTCCCCAGCCGAACAGCGAAAGGCCAAAGTACACAATTCACCTCCCCGAATTATCAATTATATGTAAGTTCACAATGGTACGTGTAGAAAACCCGGAGTATTCAGTTCTTCACATTGAGCTGATCAGCTGTTTGTCCTCCAACCTGAGACTAACTCGTCTGCGGCACACGGTTAGTTAACACACACTTTCTACACTATTATCGACGAAAAATGAAAAATTCATCTGGTATAACAGGATTTCCCAAAGTTTCAGTACTCTAGGCGTCACATTTCGTCGGACCAACATGCACATAGCATATTCTCTACGCGTTCCTGCCCACCAGGGTACATCTTGACCACTCACAAAACAGGTGGGCTCTTGGTTACTGCTCAATAGCAGTAACTCCTGTGTTTCGAAAGTAGAAGAAAGGGGTGGACTCAGGTCTTTAGTCCAGACAAACTTTCATCTGAAAAGCTTCACATAAGAATTCCGACAGTAAATAGAGTAAGGTTCGAGGCAACAAAGACTGTTTTGATGTGCCAATATTTGCTATGCTTGATGTGGACAAACACGTAGATGTGCTGTGTAAACTGGAAAAAAGTGTCAATTTTGGATAGAGATTGGCTAAGCTTGTATTTCATCATGTAAACCCCTGACGGGCAGGGTTGAAAATCTTGCTTATCGCATATTTTCCCTATTTGAGCCTAATTTAAGCCCCACACCCATGGTATATATTAGTCTAGTTCCAAATACGAGACTACTGGTTACGGTGTGCACTCATAGCAACTCTTACCTTGCCCAAAAATATACCGACAAATCTGTGCGTAAGAATTCATGCCTCTTCCGGTACAGAATGTTCAACTGAATGAATCACTGAGTTCGTGGAGGAATAGCGTTGCTTCTTGGTCATAGACAAAGCAAGGAGGAGATAAAAGTTTTTCTGAGTACACTGTCTTTCCTTTCTTCCCAACTTTATCCAATGTGAATGTCTGCATACAAAAAAAGGTAGAAAAAACCTAGAGGCCTTGTTAATATGTCTTTATACCCTAGCCCCTTTTTCGAGGCCCTTCTATCATCTCATTGTTACTCTGTCCTTGTGGCAATATCACTAAGCACACATCTTTATATCGACTCCCTACGCAGTTGTATTATAAGATAAGAGAGGAAAACGGGATTTTTTTTCCAGACGACTTTACGTCCACGATAGTTAACAGGGTCATTTCATCCATGACAATCGTCTCTAGATTGGTTCTATCCTCTCCCTCCAAAAAAGCCTTTGTTGTTGTTAAAGGTTCAAGGAATAATAACCCTTTTTGTGACTTTAGCTGTCGTTGTGCAACGAACGTTGTTGCTTCACTTGTGGGTTCTTCCGCACCCAGCTGTATTGCAGGCAATCGTGAAACATTGGTATAAACTTGTGAAGTGTACAGTGCATCAGGACTACTCAAAAAGACTATCGTTAACAAAATAAGGAAGAATAAACTCCTTGGAATAAGACCAGCAAATTCACGAAGTGAATCTCAAAAAGATTCAGGATGAAGGTCACTGCAATACTGATCAGATAACGTGGACAGGATAGGCTACGCTGAACGTCACATGGTTTCCGGCCAAACAGGACACCAGATAGCTGACCGAACGATCAATCATGATGGAAGGTCAACCCTGGCTAGTACCACATCTATGATAACACACGCACCACTACTAAGGGTACAACCTGCGACTCACTCTTACTCTCTACTCCGATCTCTGACAACGCACTGATGATGCCACCTCGACTGCTGATGAAAGGTTTACAGTCAAACTGTCCAGCTCAGCAAAAACAACTACCAACAGTCTACCGTTTAAAGATCTTTCCTCTGCTAAAACAAAAAAAGCGTATTACACGATGTCCAGTCCGTAGAACAGTAAGAGTTTGCTAGGATGGCATCCTGAAAGTCTACCCAATGCGACTGCAGGACCATTCATTGAGTAAGGGTTTAAAGATCTTTCCTCTGCTAAAACAAAGAAGCGTATTACACGATGTCCGGTCCGTAGAACAGTAAGAGTTCGCTAGGATTGCATCCTGAAAGTCTACCTAATGCGACTGCAGGACCATTCGTTGAGTAAGAACACCCACTCCGCTTTCCACGAAATGACAAAGAGTCAATAATATCTGAGACAATATTGGTATCATTTGAGAAAAAATCAGCTGAAACCTGTTTTCCTCAAAGAAGTAAAACTGTAGCCGAAATGCTTCCTGGGTTACTGGCAGACTTTCAAGGAAACTAGCCATCAACGCTGTTGTGCAGACTATCACCCAAAGCAGCTACCAGCTCCTCCTTGGTGTTTACGCATGCACCGTGGACTCGGATCGGAAGGCTGAAATCCAGAAAAATATTGCCGAATGTGGAATCGTTGATCACATTGCGTAGCACTCGGCACTGGGTAGAAATGAGCTTTTCCATACGCGCCCTCCGCTGCATCGAAATTGTTGCAGTCAGACTTTGAATACCAAATCCCCCATGTTGTTGAACCGGGGTGGATGTGGCTGATCGGAATGTCTTTTAGCAAACGTAGCCGGCCACTAATAGATTGCCTGATGTAGTTGTTCGACCTTTTGAGCGTGTCGCGATAGGGTTGGCCGGACAAGAGCGAACACGTCAGCCTCGGAAGTTCCTCGTGATCTTCATTTTTTGATGCGGCTTCCACGGGGAACGAGTCGATTCTTCGAGCAGTTTGAGCAGCTGCTGTCGGTGGTTGAAGACCCCTTCCCCCTTGAAATATGCTACTGTGTCTAAGGTGGTTGAAGACCCCTTCCCCCTTGAAAGTAAAAAGATGTCCAAATATGCTACTGTGTCTGTCGGACCCAGAGGAGTGATGAGTTCCTCGGCGAATCAAAATGGCTAGACTGAGACTGCTGTCACTCAACGTTTCCTGTCCCCACAAATCACCATCGCTTTCGTCTTTCGGGGGATTATCTTCATACCAGTTATCTCCACAGCTCTCGACCACAGCAGCTTCAAGCTTCTCCTGAAAGTGAGTCTGACTTTCTGCACACACGGCCCAGTCGTCAGCAAAGGAAAAACCATCTACTAGGGTATCGTGGAACTGGTATCCACGGTACACTGTACTGACGGAATGAACTACCCATTGGGTTGCTGAAAACCTTCGACAGCTCACGACCAGTTTTCTCCCAAGAAGGGAGAAACCTAATTTAGCAACAGAACTAGATAATTTAGCATATAGGCAATGAATAAAAAACACCAAATGTCAAAGGATTGCTTGCAATTTAATTCAGCTTTGGAACAGATTTCCATTAAGAGTAATTTTCTCTCACGGATCACAATTTTTACAGAATCTGCTTTCAAAACTTCCCAATAGTTAACCGAAAACACTTCATTTTCACGAACTAACCCCAAACAGCGCTTAGCAACCTTTTAAGAGCAACTGACAGTTTTGCTTCCGAAAGGAACCGCTATTTCATCGTTAGCTTGAGTGCATTGGATCAAATTTAGCTTGTCTACAAAGACTCAAGACGCCGTTCGTGACATCCGTCTGTGACTGAACGCAGCTCATAATAAGTTATTTAAGATGTGACTTTGATAACTACTTCTCACATGGCACGGAGGAGATAGCCGTCAGGCACCATCCATAGTCTGAAAATGGGCATGTGTATAACAGTTCAAATAAACTTCTTGAAATTTAACAGAGAATTTAAGTAAACAGTTGACTCTTATCAAAGCTAACTGATCAAAGTATTAATCAATACCGCTTAGAATATTTGCTTTTCCGAGGTGTTCCCCGCGAGGAATCGAAGGCATGGAATGCTTAATTCCAAGATATAGGAAATTAAATGGACACAAGAGCTAAGAAACGAGGGTATTAGCAGTATCCGCTTAAATATCCAGTTAGGTAAAAGTGTCTGTGGTTTGTTTTAATCTGGACATCTAGGGAATTAGGTAACTTCTGCAAGAACAGTCCCCCTCTGTCCAAAATACCATTTAGTTTCTCATGTATTGCAGCATTCCGAATCATGCACCACACTCAGAAATTGATAATAGTCGCTCCATCGGGCTTGGTTGGATAGAACTGTTCGGAAAAAAAGAAAAGCCTAGGTGGAAACGGAATCAGAGGCTTCTTGGGTTTACTCGTCTTCGTCCTCAACTGTTTTGTTGTCTTGTCTACTTCACAACAAAACATTTTCCTTGGTACCAAACATCCATATTTTCTACCCGTGACCACACCTCATTGGTTTACGGTACTCATTCAACTTAAGACTATTTTCCTCCTGATTCATCTTTATATCTTCTTTAATTTTGTTTCCGCTAACCTCTCATTCTGAGCATGATTTCATCATTCACCCTCATCCGATTTTCTAGTTAACAGTGAAATCCCGGACTTACTCATGCTGGCTCACAGTGAAATACTCTGTGCTAACAATGCCACTGTCAGGCTTACTTTTAGTCACTTTTTATACGCGGCGGTCGTTTCTTATTTGTTCAGTTATTGCACCCGGCTAGACCGTTCATATTCAAACGGTAAGTTGTTGTCCCTTCTCTTCTGATGCTTAAATGATACCGGCGTCCTCTGGACGTTCCATGCTCCAGTTGCGATCCTTGGTCTGTTGGGAGCAAATTCATTGTGCCATGGCCGTTACGCTCGTTGTGTTCGCCACTTATTTGGCAGGGCTGCTACCTCAGTGGTGTAATGTCGAACTGGTCAAAATTAAATGCTGAATATCACAACTACTAGGGTGCGAATAGCACCCCACGGCAAACAGGATGGCTGACCGATAAAATTGTTGATTTAACAGCACATTGGGTGGACACAGGCGTGGAGAGCGCATGCAATACTTAAGTGTGGTCTGGGAAAACTACTCAATCCTGCACATTCTAAAGGCCTTGCTGACCGCCTAAAAAAAGAGGAGGACTTCATGATCAAGAAGTTGGCAGTTAGCGAATGTGAGCTAATCATCATCGTCCACGGAAAGCCCCATCATAAGTGTTTGACGTGGCAAGCCTCGGAAAATAAGGGGCCTGTCATCCAGCCACCCTTTAAAATAGCACACCTTACTGATAAAGTACGCCTTAAACTCCAGTCAGCAGCGCAAGGAAGGCATCAGTTCAAGCACGCTAGACAAGATTTGTCAGTCCATTCCGCTTCACTTCACCAGTTGACCTGCAGCTCTGGTGGCAGGTAAGTTGTCGGAGCCGAACAGTGTTTGTGCGAGAGAATTCGTGACCATTTGCCACCAAGATTACTTAACTAGAAAATAAACACCAGTCATTCACCGGTATAATCGATAAGACGACACGTGATCCAGACTGACCCAAAGAATTCATACACAACGCTGTCATGTGATACGAACTTAGCTACCATTGAAGCGAGATTCGTGCTTACTCAAAGTTATGCGTCCAGAAAACGCTGACCTGAGTGATCAGTCTACCCTTGATAACACTGTTGAATAAGTTTCGTTATTTCCTAATGCGCATATCATTCAACTGCTTTGTCAGGAAGGTCATTTATTCTGAGTATGCCCGGTGTAGTTGTATATAGCTGGCAATTACTACCCATAACATCTGCCTTCCCTCTATTTTTACGAAAGAAATCAAAGAAACAAAATGCTTTTGGGATGTGACTGTTATATCTACCGTGCATCGAGTTTAGCGACAGTAAGATCACCCATACTGAAAATCAGGAAATCATTTTAAGTATGATTGAATTATTCTTAATTCTTCTATACATCGTGTCAGCTTTGATATTCGGTCTCAATATGATCTCAAGTGAATAAGTACAATTAGATGGCACGAATAGATCATACTATAGTCGTAATTAGCATGATCAGTCGTGATAATACTTCACACATCTTGATATGCAAGAAATTTGAAATATTGAAATACATTACTACTTCAAAAAACGAGTAACTCTCCTGGCCAGTCCAAATAATGCACTTGTGGGGTGCAACCAAAATCGTACAGTGTAGGAGGTTTTTTGTACTTTTAAGAAAGAATCAAGCTGTTTCGAAGAGAACTTATTTCACTGGAAGTGAAACGGTGTACCGTCATCGTGAAAAAGGCTCAACAGAACCACAAACCGTTTGTTTCATTGTGCGATTTTCGATATTTTCAAAAATACTCGCATTCAAGGACTTGAAGATCGAGGAATGCACCAAATATGCGTTGTTCTTCACTTTATCTGATTGCGCAAATACTAGGTAGCTTTTTATTCAAATCTCTGTGGGAACAAGCGCAAAAAAATGGCGAACCGCTTGTGTACGATTTCGGGGAAATAGTGTACCTGGAAAAAAACACTTGAAGGGGCTCTACCATCATCTTATAGGCCAACCAAGGTAAATTTTTAAACCTTCCTTGCTTTGGACAAAACAGAACTGGCCAGACTAATGCTCCAACTCGTCTGCGGACGACGTGTTTCCTAAGTATCCTGGCCACCGAGCACCCGCTCTACACTGAATAAATACTTATAAGGAAAAGGAGAATAGTCTGCCTGATGAACTTTGATAACTGTAGAAACCACAGAACTGTGAAACCGGACAGAACTAGCAAAATAAAGAAGTATCCAAATGATTCCGCATGCGGCTCCTTCAACCCTCAGATGGCTACTAGCCAAGAGGATTTTTTCTCAATGCAAATAATTATGTCGCACACTACCGGTGGTGCTGAATTTGTAACAGTTTTGGCCCACAAGAGGATTTTTTCTCAATGCAAATAATTACGTCGCACACTACCGATGAAGGTGCTGAATTTGTAACAGTTTTGGCCCACTGGTGAAACCCGGGTCAGTGTCATGATAAAAGCATCACTCAAGTCTTCTTATTTCCTTCCAATGTAATGAGACATTGCAGTGTTTCCAGGGCGCAACTTCGTTCCAATACAATCTGAGTGTTCGGAGCAGGAAACGGCGGTATGTTTCTTCACTTCATCAAGATCTTTGTTTGGCCTACCTTTTCACTGCACAGATCCCACGCATGTCAGGCCTCTGCCACCCTCCGTTCAATACCAGTCGAGAAATTGTCACGGCTCAATACAACCACAGGCAGTTTCTACCTATAACAGAAAAGCAAAGCAAATGCGTCAAAGGGACCTCGAAACACGCAACCTTGACAACCCTAGCATAGAGGTGCGTAACAATGATAAAAAATGAGAGCCCCCCACCTCTACTACAGAGCATATTACACCTTGAAAGAAAGATCAGAACGGATGGACAAAGGTCTCTAAAATCAAATTCTGTGGTTTTTTTCAAGACACTGAAAAAGGCTACTAATTTTGGGACCAATGTTGCATGAATACTCAAGGAAATCTAAATCTTCCGTGCATCGTACAGATTCAAAGTTTTATGCAAACTGGTATATGGTTCCTAAATCCCTTATACGTTTTGAAACAAGATAAGTTATTACAAAGGAGAAAGTAACGCTCTTTTTGGTGACGCCACAATTCAACAGTTGTTTCTTTGTTTGGCTTTTGTCCTTATCCAAATGTGCTGTGAAGTTGTTTTCTGAAATATAGAGCCGAAGTTATTAAAACCTAAGTCCAAAGTTCAAGGACACTGTGTTCAGTCCCGAGAGTTGCGGCATCCGGGAGCAATGCAAATCCAAAAGCAATAAATCACCGTCTGAATAAGATGCAGCTTTATATTAAAGGTCAAAAAGTCGCGTTTAAAAAAGTGAAATGCATTCGACGCGCCCCACAAAGTGGAACGGTTAAAGTTTCTCCAGAATTCTTTTTCGCTCACCCTGATGAAGAGGTGGCTTTATAGTCTACAGGATGTCCTTTTTATTAAAAAAGGCCATGAATCCCCGACGGCCAGTCAGCTTATGAAAGAATAAATTGTTTGCGTACCCATTTCAGCGTTCAACGCACATTCCATGTCAAAGCCCTCTGTCATAAAACTTTGATCCCAATACAACGTAAGACGTATGAGAGCCATTTTTAAACGTTTACTCGACAGTCCGCTTGGAACGGGTTGACGATGAAATTTGTGACAGCTTTTTCGCCCTAAAACGTCATCAGTTCAGAATCATTCCTTGTTTAATTTTACAACAAAAGCATGATTGCTCCACAAACAAAACTGAATGGGATGAAGCAACTTCCAGCTGCACTGTGGCAAGATGTAACCCTCCTCAATGTCGGAAAAAAACCGGTTTATACCCACTGTTCCTCTTTGTTGCTGAAGCCACAATCATGTTGTGCATTTCGTTTCCTCCATTCATGCTGACGTCAGAAAGCATTCATTCTAATTACCCGTTGAAATTTTGTATATTCTAAGGCTGCATTCTACCATTTGCTTTTGTCACTGATCTTCCCCATACACCAGCTAGCAAAAAGAGTGTGCACTTCTTCGAGTGTGTGAAGGACTATTGTAACAACATGGCAGAGAATCCCGAACAAGCAGATAAAGACGCCACCCAATTTTTGGATACACAAATTTCTTGGACGTTAATTTGCCCATGATATTTGGCACTAATTAATTAGTGTAACAGCTGGTTAAACTTGCGAAATAAAATTTCTAATTACCGCTAGACGTAGAATGACGAATTTAGAATTATTCACTGCATTTTTGGAGATTACAAACGTGTGCACTTGTGGTGATGACGGACAGAAAGCGACCTAGATGTATTTTACGAATGAGCTTCTTTGAGAGGTCAGCCGGGTTTTTCTAAATGAAATGTTAGTCCGGATACATTCTTGTTGGGCATCTTAAAGTGTCCAACTAGAAAAAAATGTAACCAGACGAAGGTTGAAAGCCAAATGGTGGTAGCTCCAGTTATGTTCTATGTTTATCGCCTGTAAGTGACTCAAGCACGTGTAAAAGTCACGAGGAGTTGAAGAACCTTGTTGTGGACCCCAGGACGCATGATGAAACCAAAAAAGCAGAAACCATAGCCTCCAGCCCACAACTTATTGTCTATCAAGCTACCCCTCTGCCAAGTGGGCTACTACGGATGCTCCCCCACATCGTACGTATGTCCTCATTAGTCCCATTTAGTGACTCGGATGTGTGCTTGAGTGCATATCCAAAATCAGGGGGAAAAGGCACCTGTGGACACAACTAAGACTATTCATCAAATAGAATGGCGGCTTTATGTTTTACACTGTATAATGTGATATGTATGATAAAAATCTGCATTTTATTCTTTGCTGTTTGAAGTACTCAATACGCCTCACAATGGAAAATAAGGTTTTATTTTCTCCCTGCGACCCTGCTTTAAGAATTTAGCTTTGTAAGACGTGTCTTTATATTGTATATATATATATATTCATTATTATTGTATTTTGTATTTTTAACCATAATATATCGAAATACACGGATGCCCTTTTTGGTGCCTCTGACAGCATCCAAGATTGAGGTGTAGTTCATACTGAATTGGTGGTGAATTGAATGGTTACCAAGTAGATTCGCTGGAATGGGGTTTTTCGAATAAACTTATTAACGAGTCATTGGAAAACTAAGCCTGATTATTTCGTTTCTAGGTTTCATCCCTATGGAGCGAATTCAGTTCGTGAGGGAAACGTAATCCAAGTAATACATGGCCCGCACACACTGGGTCATTTGTGTCATTAAAATCGAGTAAGCTGTCTTCACAGCCTTCTTTCTATTGTATTCTATTAGGCCAGCTCTAATCTTTGTGAATTCTTGACCACTGACTAATGGCTTACGTCTGGGCACAATCCCACTGTTTTAATTTTTATGGGACGTACAGTGGCATTTTATGTTTCAGTACTGTAGGCTTCCCCACAAATCCAAACTCCTGTGGAATCTCCAAACCCAACATCTCTTAATCCAAAATAACATTGGTTTTTCTTTGCCCAATAAAAATGACTGAATTTCAAATGTTTACAGTACCGTCAGAAGACTAATGACGTAAGCAGGAATTTTCGCTGCAGACTTGGCTCGAAAAACCGTTGTACGTTTAGTGACCACCAATTGCTGGACCACACTTTGGTTTATTTTTATGTCTGCTACTGACTGACAGTTGGACCAGGTGTTTTCACCAATCAAGCAGGAAGGAATCTAATAAGGTAAAATTATTTTGTTGAGGCTTTTTAAGAAAAATAATCCGAAACTCCGCGGAAATGTGGTCTGTCGTGTTGAATTTATTTATGACATGATGTTGTGTAAAAGGCATTTTGCATTTGATGACAATATCATTCACGACAGTGTGCTATCTAGCCCAAGGCTTCTGCTAGAAGACTTGAGAAGACTTGAGAAATTCAGTTGGTATGAACGCTAATCCACAGGTCTAGTTCATCCTTTGGTTGATGATTAAAAGTTTGTGAATCTTAGAAACTTCTAGTGGGTGAATAGTCCACGTGATTTATCCAACTACATCTTTTACATTTGATGATTCCCGTTTCTAATGCGGGTAAAAATAAAGTTGAATAAAGATTCTCCTTTAGGCATAAACTCAAGTGAGATTTGGATAGCATCTTGGTTACTGCGCAACTGAGTAGGCCAGTCCTTTTGACTGCTTGCGCTACGAGATAATGAGTTGGGTTACAGCCGTGGCGAAACCTGTAGGCAGAACAAACAGCCCCAAAGATTAGTGGAACTTGTTCCGAAAAATCCAAGGTGAGCAAAAGGATAACGAAGAGATATACATCAGTCGACCACCCTCCTCTTTCACGGTGTGTTTGTTGACCACAGATAATTCAGTTTATTCCACCAAATCATTGAAAATTCCTCATTCGGCAACTTCAAGTACTGGGGTTTAGTGGTGGAATTTCGAATAAATAGGGTTTCATGTAGAGGTTGTTTGCTTACCTGCACTTTGCTAATCTTTCCACAGACGCAAGATTACCCCTAAATCCTCGTTACACGTTGTGTTCACTTTTTTCAGTGTTTTTCTCTTTACCATAGCAATATCTATACGGTCGTACCTTACCAATTGTGGGTAGTGGCAGTACTAGTAAAGCAGCGGTGTGTATTACTGGTGTAACGTGCAAGTAGTATTCACTTAAGGTGGTTTAAAGGAGGTTAATTTGGAAATAAACTAGTCGTTTTATTGTGCTTGGTCATGTGCTTCAAAAACCAAAAAATGCCAATGAATCACGGGAGGACGCCTGCGGATGTTAAGTTTCTCTGGAGCTCTATCCAAAAGAGGTTTTTGATTTCACGTCGGATAGCTTGTAACCGACCTAATTGTGAATCTCAATAAGCAACCATGTACTAGAAGGCACAATTTGTTTCCCTAGTATACTTTCACTTCTCCAGTCGGTCTTTCTGTCAGACACTCTGAAAAGATGGCCTGCGTTTTTCTGATTTTTTTTAAAAAACGTCAATAGATTCAATATTTCACACTTGACGTAAATGCTTCCTCTGGTTTTCAATGGTGGTCGAGTTTTAGCGCAGAACTAGAATTACTAATCAGGATCGTTTTCTACGAGCAGGCTTAACTGAGGTTACGGGTAGTGGGTCATTTTCCCGTATGTGGTACCAGAGGACTCCATTCCTAGCCCATCGTTTCTCAGCCGAAAACCAACGCTGAATTAGCCTGCTAAAAGTAAAGTTATTTTGTCGATTGGTCATCTCTCGGTCGCGATACCCCGTCAACATCTTCACTAGCCACATGATCAAACGAAGCTTTTATGTCGATAAGGGCACGCTACATAGCGATAAATGCGTTATCATTTTCGGAAGTCTCTAACGCGACGACTTTTTGCTTACTTCCAACGATTATTTTATTACTTAATGGACTTTCGTGTTAAAATGTGTATGCATCTTTTAGATGGCGTCCAGCGATTTAACGTTGAGGTGGTTGACGAATACTTCAGCATATGGTACGCTTTATCACCAGCAGCCCTCATAATATCCTTATGAGGAAACTGCAAACAAATGTCGTTCTAAAGAACAAACTCGTCCTTATTTGGGGCACAATTTGGATTCACAGGATTTCGCTGTCTAGCCATTCATGCGGCGTGCCGCTCCAAGGTTCTTAAAGCCATAAAAACTGCATATATTTGTCTTTTTGGTGCATCAGACAACATAAATTTGTTCGGCCTCGGACGTTGGATGGCCGAACAGGTCTAAATATTCCTAAACCGAGGTTGTATACATAAATTGCGTGTGAACACATCGTCCTACAGGAGCAGTATACCCCTAATTAGGCTTTGAAATCCACGAGGAAGAGTGACACTTTCCTGTTCAACACAGCCAGAATTCACGGTGTTTTAACATCCGGACAATCTCCGGTAACCTAAACATTCGTGCGCTTAGTTACACTGTATAGCTCTGACTCAAATTTTCTGTCTTTCAAGATCCATGTACTTCCACTTCCCTATCTAAAAGATGAGATTTTACTCATTTTACTTCAGTAAGGTTTACGCAGCAAGGTTTCCTCGGAGCCACTGCATGATAACCATTTCCGAACGCTCGTAATTTGAGGGCTGTCTGTTAGTTGCAATATACGTCCTGCGCTCTCATTTTGAGGATAGTACTCGGCCCAATTTGGCCCTTTAGTAATTCGGTCTTAAAGTTGTTCCGTCTTGCATAATACTGTAACATTTTTCCCGAAAAATCATGCACAAAGTTTCTTCATCTGTTCATTTATTTTTACGCCTTGTGATCACTCACACAGTGAACGTAGCATCGTTCATTTGAACCAAAAAACTTATCCGCACTGGGGTCTAGCCAGTGGGAAACAATCAGTGTTTAATCAGTGTTTTGAAACCGATTGCCGCATGCTTCCGGACTACATTCGATTGCGTACAAGGTACGTCGTGACCTAAGTAGCATTTTCGAGCATAAACTAGTGTCATTCGGATTTTGAGCTACCTAATTCCAATTGCAAACCCCAGACCTGGTGTACGAATGTTGACTTGACCACTGATCACATTGCTACCTCAAGTACACTCAAGTCAAGGAAAGTAATGTCGATTTCCAAAAAAACGGTCATCGTGCCTAACATCCTTTGTGCAACTCGACAACAAAATGGCATTATTAAAGATGAACTCTGACTACTGGCGTGATTTTAACTTGGCTATTGTATGCACAAGGAATGAAAAAACAACACATTGTGCCGTACCTTGTTTGCAACACAAAAAACAGTTTGTATCTCTAACAGCCTCCGTGATTAATGACTCTAAATAAACCAAAGCCACTTTACCACAATATGCAGTAGGCTCTGTGTAAAGTACCAGGTATCAGCCGAATTCGGCAGGTTCTGATCACTCGAGTGTCTTTGACAAACGCGTGTAACCCACTCGTTAATTATCAAAAAAGTTCGTGAGAACGGTGTTGAGACGAACGGTTTCGACGTGCATCCAGACCACAAACATTTTTTTCCTGAACTAGCACGCTGCAGACGGATGACATGCCAAATGGTCATAAACAAACCCACAGACATGTCTGGTTGGGTAACTTGTGTCAAATGCGGTCAACCAGATGGTCATCGAACATACGGTTTGTCTAGACCGGAGACAAGCCAGTCATCATTCATACAATTCAGATGCTGGGGGTGACGTACTGTAGAAGAACAAACTCTTACGAAAACACTAATCAGCTTCCTGAAATTTTACTTTTCTTGCTGAAATGTATGAAGGAAAAAAATGCTCGAATCTCAGTTAAAAAATGATAGGTTACGAAGGCATTGGCTATGTACAGCACAGAGATGATGCAAACCACATCACTGGGGAGACATTTTGAGTTGCGTGACAAGAGAAGCGAAGGTGGTAAGCGAGCCATGTGTAGATTTTCGGGAAACACACATTTGTTACACCACACAAAAGTATCTTCGCAAGAAATTTTCGAGAGAGATGTTTCGAAGATGTTTCGGTCACAAATAACTTCACCGGCAGTCTCAACAGTTTCATCATACATATGAGGTTAAAAGTAGGCATTCAAACCTAATAGTGGCCAACTCCAGTTTCTGCAGATTACATTAATCTGAAAAGACTTGCACAAGATAGAACCCATAAGTGAATCGTCTGTGGATTTTGACCGGCCATCCAATACTGGTTTTATCCGCTTGTTTTTTTATTACCTACAGCAACAGAAATGAACATCGTATGTTGATGCTCGTGGAAAGGTTTTAATTATAGCCTTGAATGAACTGAAATCCCTAATGTGTTCGTTTATCAAAAGAACTGTATTTCTCCTTGAGTAAGTAGAAGAATACCTATTTGTCATCCTGGCAAGAAGACGATTGGCTTACAGAACTGACCTGTCTACTTATCCTATGTTGCTCATCATTAATTCTTATGTGAGGACCGAATCATCTACTACTGTTTTTGCTCCCTAATAAAGGTGGAGTTCTTTCGCTGGAATATTTAGTCAGCTGGGCTAACGGATCAGTGGCAACGGAGCAACTCAGTAAACATTTATTTGGTCCCTCAAAACCGAAACATTCCTGTACCACACTTCCGTTCTTCTAGATTCGTCCGGCTGAATGTATATACGCCACAAGCAACAGTTGACGGTGCCAGATACGGCCTAATCACTGCCTACAATCATTCGACCAAATATGTTGCCAACCAGAAAAATCCACCGTACCTAGTAGATGAAGTCTGAACCGTTCGGCCACAAGCGGATTCCCAGGGAAATAGAACAAGTCATACATCTCGATTCTATAGATTTTTCTATGGTATGCACCGGACTCTATTCACTAACGGAAGCGAAATGAATTAAGAATCCGTGTCATATATAGTTCACTGGGTAGGCAGACAATAGGCTGCCCCACTGAGAACCAGGTATCATCATCATGATGGACAGAATGACATCAGTTTTCAACACAGGTGTTTCGCTACCGCACAACCGTGATGTATTTAAAAGCCTTTTTGTGAAGAAAGGTATAGATGGTTAGGAGAGGGAATTAGTGTTAGCCTATTGCAATCATTCCGAGGTGCCTACATATCCAGACTGACGACAAAAGTTGCAGCGTCTAGAACCAGGCGCGGTGGGGATCTTGCAGTCCCTACCCTAATAGGTGAGTAGCGTCGACAGCAGCCAAACTTTTCGTAATATCTTTCATACCGCTCCCTGGATCCGCTACTCCCAACCGGGCAAGGGTAGGATAAATGCGATTACGCGCCATGTGGACGCCAATACCGAATGGGCATCAAACATGTTTGGCTTTGCGAGGACTTTCATAAGCATAAGCGATTGTAGTTGGGTTTCTGTGTAAGGCGGCATTACTTACTAGACAAAATGAGGAAAATTTAATGATTATTTACTCTTGTTGTCTTATGCACAATGTGGTCTCAAGTACATCGAGGAACTGTCTGAGCCAAACCAGTAGAAGTCGTTTACAGCTTTGAGAAAATGGCGCATAAATACTAATAAAACCGACTCCCCGACGTAGCGACAGTAGTTGGTGCCTTCAATGTGGGCACTGTTTTTTTTTATTTTCTTATACAATGTGGCTTCGGGAGTGGCTGAAAGATAAAACTCGTCTACATTAGTGAATTCATGCATTGCATCTATGCATTTTTCGTTCGTTTATTTATTTATCGTTTATTATTCAGTTTAGGTAAATTTGAGTTTTTTTTACTACAGATGAATGCTCTCATTTGTTCCTTCACTCATACAGAGACAAACTTTCGTTTTAAAATTAATCACGCTTTTGGGAGAACGTTTTTATCTGGCAACTCCATATCTTTTCCGACGAAGAAATAACAAAAAAGGAAACACCCTTATTAAACGGACAATTGCAATAGCAGAGCTTTTTTCGCTTTAATCTATCTTTCAGGGGACCAAAACTTTTGAACCGGTAAAGAAGATGCTGCAGATTCCCTGAATGAGTGATTTGCTTTCCCGAGGAATGTAGGATGATAGAACATTCAATAAACCCCTGAGTACTGACTACCAGCTGACAGTCACAATCGATAGGTAACCTAGTCAACACTTACTCATTCCATACCAGAGTCACAATTCCTTGGACATTACATTGGCTGTCACACCAAGTTTATCAATTTCAGGCTTCATTCGATAAGTGTAAGCCTCTTTATTGAACACCGCCTGGTCTTTCAGGATAACTGCTGTTTCTCTATTTGGGTAATTAGGCGTTAGGCGCACTGTCCATGAATTCGAATGCCAGAGGATATTTCCAAGGTTGTCGAATAATTTAAATTGGGAATAGTTTACAAAAACACGGGTTGCTCGAACCTCGTCTCACGGAATCCCAGCAGTCTGAGTGCTTGCTGGTGTACCCGACGCTTTGATAGCTGAATGAGATGTGGGCGGCAGATGTCTCGGGGTCGGTGAAGCTGCAGTTCAGTCGATTGATTCATGCCTAGTATATCCTTATTTATCCCACTGCAACGAAGATTTTGGAATAAATTCGTCATCCTCTGAAATAAAGATACCTGTCATTTCTTCCGGCATAGATGTTAGCGTGAAAGCATATGAACGGGATGGCATGGCACTTGCTTCCTCGATTTTATATGACTGTGAATAGCCAAAAGGGATAAAATAACAGTAGTTGACAGGTGGCAGTGCCCTGTGAGGGAGTTAGTTGAGTAGCCTTTGGGAGAACTCGCAGGATGTCTTTTACTGACTGCTAACAAAAGTGATTCGCTTTGTGTCCGGTAACGAAGTGTGAATATTGGTGAATAAATATTTGTCACAACTAGTAGTACTGTGCCTTCCAAGTATGCAGGTAACACTTCGAGAATTCAAATATTCTTAGGTAGGTGTAAGAGCATTCTTACCAAACCGCGCTTGTGCACTACTTGAGCAAAGCTGAATAGTCTCGGTATATCTTGCTCAGCAGGAAAACAGTAATTATAGGCCCCCACACACCGACAGGACCTAGGCAGTGAAATATGTTGGCCGCTGAATTCAGTCCATCAAACTTTCATACCGATTATTGCTTTCAAAAATTTATACATTCCGAGGTTTGGCTTTGTGAGTATTCGGCCACTATGATATGAAAAGCGATTTGCCAGCTTCCTTCGAGGAATAAATGATACTTATTTTTCGGCTACGTTTCGTAAGAAGGTCTGAGTGACACGGTTTTTAGGGTAGATAATGCAGCCACGTCTACTTCGTTTTACGTTTCGTTTGTTTACTCCTTAGCTCCATTTGGATCAGAAAGGGCACACCAACCTCCTATGAAGAGATCGATTGTATGTCATGTGGGGAATGCCTCGGTACGCTCTGAGGCCCACAATTTCAGCCTGCTCATTGACCTAGTTGGAAGGGTGCATCAGTTGGATTATCAACTCCAGCAAGCTAACAGAAATACTTGCCTAATATTTTCCTCCCTTCTGGCATTTGCAATTCAGTTAAAAACATGACAATCCACTCTCTTTAAAGGACTAACATGAAACAGCATTAACAGTCTGAGCCAGCTCAACCATTCTCTACAATGTATGGAAAAACAATGGTTAGTGAAACGATAAGCAAAAGATGACAGCTCAATAATTCACTCGCAAAAACGCTGACCGGAACGATGTACCAGATACTACGAAGAATAATTTAGCTGGCCTCTCGCAACACACACTCGGGAGCCAGTTCATATGCGCGAACAACTAACAAAATATATTCTCCTGGGTTGGGTCCCCAAAGCATAGTTATACTTCCTTACGCTCTTACATGGTGACTGTTTGACAGAAATCACAGTGCACATCAAGCAGTAAAGTATGGCAACAGCTGAGTCAAAAACTCTTGGCAATCTTTTTACTTGTGATTCAATTTGTTTGGACGGTGGCAAGGAAGAAAGATCTAATGAGTTCAAATTGCATGCTTGACTAAGTTTTTTATTGGTAGCCTACTCAGCTGGTTGCATTTCACTTGTCGTTTCATAGGTGAATTCGATCCTCATGCGGAAAGGAATGTCGAAGTCTATTCTATAATTCAGAAACCCCAAAGCCCTAGCCGGTAAACCTCACACTATGGTCTTTTCCTCTATGAATAACTCAACGTCTTTTGGTACCTCCCAGTACTAGAGGAGCACTGTTAGGCAGACGTTTGTAAACACATGAATCGGTCACAGTAGCGCATAGATGCTCTCCGATATTAAGCGCGATGCTTTAGCTATTAGCGTCGCATTCATTCCAGACTGTCGAGTGATTTTGAGGCGAGAATTTTATCTAAACCTAATACGAATAAACCAGTAACATTTGTCTCGGGGATACCCACGGAATCTTGCTAGATGCCACCGATTCTCAGGCGAAATACTTACGCCGCTGGCTACATCAGTAAACACGTTTTGATCAGTTTCCTCTTCTTTCTATCCAGATGACTCAACTCCTCACGTATCATTCAATCGTACTAAGTCTTCCAGTCCAAGTCAAATATCGCTTTCACCATTACTTGTCTTGGCGCAGTTATAACGAATGGACTTTGAAAAGACAAATGCAAAATATATTTGCTCACAAGTAATCGTCCTCTCAAGGACTTTCTCTACCTCAGCCGAGGCACATCTCTACTCGGACATGCTTTAATCGTGTTCGATATCTTAGCCAGTTTATTCGTTTTTGGTCTGCCATAGACTGATGGCAGACTGATGGTGCATTTTTCATATCTTGCCGCGTAAATGAAGCTACCGTTTCACCAGTACCCAACACACTCATTTATGTTCTCTATTCCTATTGAGTATAATCATCTCTCTGCATCTCATGGATCTCCAAGGCAATTTGAAGTCGCAACCGCCAAGCTAGAAGCTGAACAGTTCAGGGGAAAAAACTTGAGTAGAAGCGTAATTAGGTCGCACTTAGACTGGATGCAGAGCTACTCATCTTAAATCACGGATTTCGCATCAGATGACCGAGGGTTAAGTGCTTCTTTGAGTGACGACACCTCAGAGAGAAGATTTGCCTTTGGTGTGAATTATTCCCCTCCTGAGCTAATTGTCATTCGTTGATAGTAGCAGCCATGACGATTCACAAGAGCCACTCTACTGATGTCATCAATAAGACTGAAAAAGCCCCACAGTGCTTCTGAGTTTTTTCGCACAGACTGGTTTTACTTACTAGATGAATTCACAATTATTCCCCCCTCCAGCACTACCAGCAGTCACTTGTATGCCGGATTTTTCTGCTCAGCCCTGTTCACCAAATGTCACTGTACCTACCATCTTCTCATTGTGCAAAAGACTCGACATTTCTCAGCAATGGGCTGGTCGGGTCAACCATTATGCAAGACGAATTCAAACAGTCAAATGTAGTTACACTGTTTTACCAGATCACAAATAATAACGATCAATCGAAAAAAACATTTATGTGAATCCTATTCCAAATGTCTTCCGTCGATGACTTTTAGGCGAAAATTTTATAGCCGGCATGATTACATCGTCGAGCATATAAGTTGCGATGGGCAATTTGTTCTTATTTGCACACAAATTCATCCCCTCTAAAAATCAGAACCTACCTGATGAGCCTCAAGAGGGGCAAAACCGGTCGTGGGCTGTCGACAAATTTTCAGCAACTTTATGAGTAGCACATTACAAAATATGCATGTATCGCGATATTTCGAATATCGTAGCGACTGAAACATGAAGCGGCCTAGTGAAGCACATTCAATTGCCTGGAAATATCACAAACGAGAGATTCTGCTTGGTTTTAGGTGAGTTTCTCGCAAAACCAAATTAGTTTGCAAATGAGTGTATTTCGCAGAACAATTGTATTTTTTTCGGTGATGTCACAAAAATGGAGTTGCGTAAGTTGAGTTGATTAGGGTTTAGGGTTGTTTACTATTTTCCAAATGTAGATCAATTTAAATTTCGGTTTTTTCTTCCTATTAATGAGAAATCTAGTATGGCAATGCACCCAAAGCTCCAGACTACACCAATCTCCAGGTTTCGTAACAAACGCAGTTTGACATTTGAATTCGAGAAACATTTCAGTCCTAAGCTGAGAAATGAAACGACGTCTATGCATACCCGAGGTTGTCAAACAGCTGGTAACAGGCCACTTACAAAGCAAAAATAACGCTTCTGTAACAATCCTAACCAAAACCCGGAGAAATTCGACACCCTCTCTTCTACAACAAATTATTCTCTTCGTCTATCCTCTGAGGAATTTACATCTGGGACCTGATCAATTGTGTTATTCACCACCGCCGAGCTTCCCATCTTTCTTATGTCCAGAAATTCCAGCTGTCTGCATTCTTTGCTTACAAATCACACAACTCCAGTGTTCCCACATGCGCAGGTAGATTCCACCAGCGCTCCCTTTTCCACGTCGCCTTTTCTAAAGGCCTGAATGATGGGAAAAAACAACTGCTGCCAATGATCCCATTGGTTGCCATACGGACGGACCACACGTCTGTTTGTAAATTACATACGGATCTGTCAACCGGATTCCCATCATCTAATGCAATTAATAATGAACAATCAAGAATAATCACCTGAAACTTTCCCACCTCTTCGTTAGACAAAGAGATTGCTTAGACCGAAAGAGTGACGCAATCAGAATGGTCTCATTTCACTTGGTTTTATATATCGGGCTGAGAATGATTAGGGTGATATATCCACCCTCAGAAGTTACATAATAACGTGTGTTCTGAATTCCAGTTTCCCTAGACCATGTGTGGAAATTCAAAAATTTCATGTGTATTCAGACCGTTATCAGCGCTGTTCGATGTCCACTGTTTCACCAATGTCCCTGTGTTGTTGGTTTCGCAAGAAGATGGTAATAAACTCCGGATAATACTCAAGTGGTTAAATGAGGATAGATTAATCGAATGCCTGATAAATGCGTTGCTCAGTTGACCTTAAAGCATGTCAAAACCAAAAACTTGTTTGGAAAGGATAAATTATTCTTATAGGAGGTTTTTCTGGTTGATTGGCCTTAAATTATCAACATCATGCCATACGGGTAGTGTAACCCGTGAATTCAACTTTGTATTCCAACGTAATACCAATTTCTTGCGTTTCGATTGGCAAGCAGGGAACGTTAAACCCATATATGGTCGATGGATTCCGAGACCAAAAGCAAGTGATCGATACTAGTAAACCAAAAGTTGAAGTGAAGTCCGCCAGTAAAATTATGAAAACAGTTTACGTCACGACTGACTGGCTTGAGCAGTCAGCCGTCACATGGTCATACCACGGAAGACTCAATGCACGTGAAAATGTATTCCGAGTGCGTAGACTGAGGTTACGTGAACAGGAAAAACAGAAGGAATTAGTGAATGTTTCTATGGACAAAAGATTAGATATCTTCAGGTGATAGAAGAAAAACAACCTCGTGAAAGTATCAACAGGCCCGACAAAATATCAGTAGCTTGGAAATCCACTTTTTAAGATCAATTTACCGGCCAGTTTGTAAGGATTTGTTCTAAAAGGCTCACGTGACTTGAAATACCACGAACTTCTACTTTGCTAATCTAAAGTTTCATAACCAAATACGACCATCAAGCATCCGAAAAATGGGACAGCATCACATTTGGACAGCCTAACACTGAAAATATTTAATCTCTGAGAACTGGTAGCGCTGACCGCGCTTCTCTAACTGCAATGCGCAATCTAGGCAACAAAGTATGTCACGCAGTTTTTTAAGATTTCAACGATACTTTGCCTACATATAAAGAACGGACATCGATAAGAGACGAACAGGAACCATGAAATATACCTCCTATATAAGGCGGGCAGTTTTGTGGATCTCATCTCGCTCAATCGATCACCCACTAGCATTCTGAACAAAAACGTTTTATTAGCGTGGCTAACTCAATACAAACCTAATTTCTGCCGGGGAAGGAATGTCAAAAAAGAGAGCTCAATCTTTCTTATAGGCTTCGATTTACTCAACAACAAAGCAGTAAATCCTCTTGGGGAAGCTTAAATGTCTATGTAAATTTGACATCGAAGCCTTCCAAAGGAGAATTTGAACCCGGGTTCGGACCAAGACAGGTATAGTGAGTGAGTTGGAAGTTGATACCATTGTAAAGCAACCTACATGCAACATTCATTTGTACAGAGGCGTTCCACCACGGCGAGGATTACAAACATACTCAATGTCGGTTGAATGTTTTCTTAACCAATCTACTTATATTGCCTTTTCCCATTTCTTCAGTACATAAACTGTGACTACTGCGTTTGGATTCGACTCAAACGTAAGAAGTTCTGAAATGCTTGATTTCTTTGTGCGCTAAACAGGAAACAGCTAATCTCCTGCCTTGGCACACCGTCCAACCCTGATGGCGAAATGAACGTACGGACTGCAGAAACTAACCGGAATATGGTTGCCCTCAGAACCTCACCTGGGGAAGTCATCACTTAAAGACAAATACGAAGGATGCAATATCCTGGGCTGGCCTCTTATCTTCACTGGTGTATTGCAGTAATAAAACAGTCATGTTCACTGGAAACGACCAGTATGGAACCAGTTTGTGTGTCCAGAATAACTGGTTGGTACACACTCCATAGAGACACAATTTCATTGTTATAAATCAGAGTAAACGTACCTTGAATCGTCCATGACAATTTCAAAATTAATGCAGGGCTGCTATCCCGCAAATTATATTTCGCTAATGTAGATGTTTCCATCTGGTAGCAGCTCCAAAGACTTGGCCAAAAATCGGGGTTTCCACTATCCGTTCTTCTGAGCGGGCGATCCATGCAAGTAAAACAACTACAAAGTGGAGTCTGCACGTAAAAGTTTGAAAAAAGCGTACGTCAAGATCTACCGGCCAGCCATTATGTGGAAGATCCAATGAGCGTACAAGTGCTTTTTGAGTACATACTTTTGCGGGAGCAAACGAATCGCCATAGCCTCAGTTGGGCCTAGACATGGATGCGTAACACAGTTTGGTAAGCAGATAGACACTTGGTGGAGCATTCGAAAAGCAGTGTTAATTCCGTCATTCGTATCGGTTACGTGATAGCCAACCGCGCTAGCAACAGACATCTTCGATACGCAGTTCAGCGAAAAAATGTTTACGCTCCTCTATCCCCCTGCAAAATTACCCTATGCATTCTGCTGCACGATAGCAAGTGAAGGGGTCGACTACCACACTTTGAGCGTGTCTATTATAGAAGCGACATTTGAAAACCTCAGCAGAAAAGACGGCTTTCAACTCATCAGTAATGTAGCGCTTTGGTCGCACGTTAGTGCTCAACTGGGAATTGCTAAGCAGATAAATCTTCTGACTGTGAAAACAACAACGCAGTTGATGGATGATATTGTTTCCCATATTCTCTGCTGCCATTAACATTGTAACGAGCTTACATTGAACTTACTAATAATGTCGTTTAAAGTAACCTACTCGAGGAAAACAGGACAACCTCGAGATTGTTCACAGATATTTTTGCGCGCACAACAGAGACTTGCTTTGCTCTGTCAAAGCTCCAAGAGTTATGAATCGCCTTGATGTACTTCGTCTCGTAACGACTAAGAACGATAACAGAAGGTCACCAGTGTGTGGTGAACTCACAAAGTATCTCATGGTAGAAAATATTGGCTTGGGATTTATTTTACCTGTGGTAGACTTCTAGTTGTTTAACAACCATAGAATTGATTTGGACGGCTGCAACTTTGCCCGCATGCGGATCTCCTGTGTGCGTCCTACGGCAACTCCAACTAACCTGCTATAAGCATTACCTTGTTGATAGAACTAAGTGTGGTATTTTGGTAGGCTGAAAAGGCACTACCCTGGTCTAAGCAGCCACTAGTAATTAGGCAGATGTAAAAGTTCATCGCATTGCCTTTTTGAGCAATTTTATTAAGAAATCACGCTTCTGTTGGCATATCACACTTCAAGAGCGACGTGTTTCCCTGGAACTACCATAACCAATTCTTTTATTCCCTCTAAGTTTAGGTTACGACTGACGAATTGGTCCAGACAGCCCTACTCTGGGAGTATGCCCTGCAGCAAAAAAAGGAATTCAGCGTACCCTGAATGTCAGCCTTTCAGGTATTTTAATGCAAAACAACAATCACGGGTCATTCCTTATGAATAGGACGTGGTCCTGTAATTTGAAGATATTATCCCAATCATGTATGCCTTCGGTATACTAGTCGGGATGTCTGGTCATCCGAATTGAATTGAATGAAAATATTTAGGAAGGCACTTGCCCTCTTAGGACAGGCACAGAAATTAAATATAAGTGAGATGATAAATACTGACACAAGTATTCGATAAGTTTAATGACTGAATGTCAAAGGAACAAGCTAATATTTTTGAATCATTGGATTTGCCCAGGCAAGGTAAAAGCTCGTTGGCACCTTTTAGAAATGTTTCGTCAGCTTGGCCTTTGTTGGTTTGAAAATGTTGAGTTAGCATTTAGCATGGCAAGGCAAACAAGGGCAAAATTTTCGCCGTTTTTTGTGGAAAACCAAATACTTTTGGGCTATTTGTACTCATACAGTCATGACCAGCAGGTCAAACGATATACCAGTATTGCGCGAGGTGCCTCGAGTAACGTGTGACCTATCGTCAGATGTTCTGTAAAACTGAATAACTGAATAACTGAAATAATAAAACTGAATAAATACTGAATAAATACATAAATACATTTTATCGCACAAACCTGCCTAACCACAGTGTACGAGCTTTCGCCTTCACTGTTTATTCTTATTTTTATCCTTTCTGCTGCTATTATTACTATTATTACTGTTTAGTATTTTCCGTTTTCTTTTCTTTTGTTAGGATTTTTCCAACTACGCTGTCTACTCGAATACGTCCAACAGTCAAAGAGTTAGCAAATTTTCAGGCACTTTGATAAGAGGCCCGGTTTTGAAAGCTCAACGCAAGAGCTGTCAGAATAATTACCCAGTCTTCGCAGGTGTGACGAGTTATTTCATTTACGTTGATCATAACTCGGCCAGCTATTATCATGTCATGACTGTGTGTGGTCACTGTGCTTTGGTTAGTAGGCGATATGAAGTACGGATCACAGACTGAGGTGCCAAACTCACGAAAGGCAACTGATTTTCTTGCTGGAGTAAAGTAGTATCTGCCTATCTATGGACTATTTTGGTATAAAAGATACATTCTGGGAGAAAAACGGATACAAAACTTAATTCTTTTGAGATAAGTTGCATGTCGAGATATACTACAAACAAACAAGAAATGTTGAATTCATGTTGTAAACAAGTGGGAACCTTCGGAAGAGCTACCTCAGCGTTAGTGTGTGGCAGTAGAATTTCGAAGCATTTTCGGGCTCAATTTCTGGCATTTTCTCACGGTAATCACCACAAATGTTGGTGCACGACTGCCTGTATACCGCACAGAGTTATTTCATAGCAATGCTGGAGCAAGCGTAAAAATACACTCGTGGTTTTAGATATTACACTCTCGTGCAGTGAAACACACGAGATTTCTGGCAGTTTTTTAATCCAATGATATGTTCTGTAACTAATGTGCCATATTTGTTGATTCGCCAACCTGGTGTATTTGACTTCTGACCCCGCTCCACTGCCTGGTGCCGGAAAAAAGACTCACAGAAGGGACACAACAGTTACATTCCGAACGAGGGAGTGCGAGAGCATGAGTGCGTGCGAATGCGAAAATACAACGGTGTCGACTAATTATTGGGGAGACGCTGCCTGAATTTGGTCCAAAGCTGACGCACATTATCTGGTTTTGATACAAGGCTGTGACGCGCTGCATATTGAAAGGGCGTTGTCTGTTTGGTCAACATCTAGCAAACCTGAGGGTCTCAGTAACTTTCCAGCATTCAGTGGTTGCTTTCAGGAATCTGGCCTTCCTGATATATTACCTGTTGGAATCGCCAGGTGTCTTACGAATGTTGTACTATTTGAGAGGTTATCACTTTTACTTATTTCTTTGAAGGGGTTCTGGACTTCTTATCCAGAGTCAAAACCTTTGGGGACTATTCTATACTTTATTTGTCCTGGGGGGGCTGTCAGTAGGTCTCCCAAAGGAGTGGGTGTATTTTGTAGCAGTATCGATTGTGGATCCGAAAAAATACAAATACTGTTGGTTTTGTTTGCAAATCGTTCTACGTTTGGGCTGAAGTGGATGCTGATATGCTGGGCATCCCGCACGGACGCACTAACTGCAGTGCTTTCCGGATACAACAACTCTGAAAACAATTTGCAAATCGTTCTACGTTTGGGCTGAAGTGGATGCTGATATGCTGGGCATCCCGCACGGACGCACTAACTGCAGTGCTTTCCGGATACAACAACTCTAGTTGAAAACAATTCACTATCACCACGGTGATGGTGAATTGATCTTTTGAGGGTCACACGCAGCAAAGGAGATCCTCCATGACATACCTGACAACTGTTGTAGACTCTATATAACTGGTAGATGACGGAAGTTTTGTATATCACGTAATCTATTTTTCTGGTTGGGTTATTCGCTGAGCTCGGCAATTTTACTGCATACATATTGTCACAAGCCTAGCTGACTCACCAGTGATGCCATCTTACTTAGTGACTAAATTCTGCGTCAAAACTTTATGCCGGGCAAAAAAATTAAACAATCAGTTGTGTCTTCTGCTCCCTCTCACTGATGCTCAATCTTGGTACAAAATTATTGTTTCTTAAAGAGCCTTTAGTGTAAGATTGGATGCGGTTGAAGAATAGACACTATAGGGCATTCGCAGTAAACTTCCAGAAAAAGATACTTCAGACCACTGAATGCACTGTACAACATAATATTCCATTTGTACGTAATTTCATCCTGTCAAGGAGCAGTCCAAGCAAACCTCGCATCTGTAAGGGGAGTGCCCCTAATAATCAAATCTCGTTGTGAATTCAATAAAAACGAATAAACCCTAAAGATAAGGAGCGACGTCTTTGTGCTGTCTTTCCCATAAACTTGGTCGCCCACAGAATCACGTTGGATCAACTGAGATCCTGATAAATGCGCAAGATACTGAAGTCATTAGAGATGCTGTTCATCGAGACGATGTTCACTGAGGAAATGTAATAAGAAACAAGTGTCATTAGAAGGTTAATCATGTGACCTGATCAAATTTATGGGTATCCAACCCCATAACTTTGAATGCACCGATAATCCATTCGTCACATGACACATTTTATTCTGGGTGGAGCACAACCAACCACATCCTCATTACTGGGCAAACTACTTCTGCCTGGTTTCACACTGTAGTGTTCTGTTGTTCCCTTTTCTCTGTCACGTGAAGGAACATTGGAAAATTTGGAAAACATGCTAGTTAAGCTGATGAGATCTTTGTGAAAGGGATAACTCCGGTCGCATACTTTAGAATGTTTGCCATCGATTTGAGGGCCTACATCCCTTCTTGCGCTTCATCAATCTTTCATTAGTGAAGTTACGTAACAGGACTGAGAGAATACGAAATAATGTGTTGGTCTCAAACAGCCTCGTGTCGGGGATAAGGGAGAACAACAACTTTGAGACAAAGTCCCATTACTAAAATCTCGTTAGCCGCAACATGTTAAACAGAGCGAAATAAATGCGTACAAGTTTACCTCCAATTAAGCAGCGGTAGGGACGTATTCATCGTTTTTTGTTCAAGACAGATGACATAGGGGTGAATATTATAAAACTTCAAAATTGTCCTTACTAAATGCATCAAGGCATTTTTTTTAAACACCACTCTGTAAAACAGAAAGTCGTTCATGGAACACATTGACAGATAACTCGATTACCAGCACGAGTTCCGCCTGTGCCATCCAAACAAGCCTATTTGTATCTTTTTGTTTAAGACTATCACCGAGACGTTTGCATCTTCGCTCCAACGACAAAAGAGTGCCCAGACTTCTAGTAGTCATCCATATACCCAATTAAAGTTGTTCACTGACCCTAGCAAGCAGACAAGTCAGAGAGCATCTTATCAGCAGCTTCTTTTGTAGTACCAAACTCTGTTTGATTGATCATTTTGAGTTATTCATTTGGGTGAAAAAAACTTGGCAGATTCTAACGAAGATGCAAGGGCCCAGGGCTTTGAGACTACGTTATACGACTGGAAAATGTTCGGTTGGATGCTGTTCCACTTCACGTTGAAGACTTTAAGTCCAGAGCGTAGTACAGTTAAGTACTCCTAGACCTTTTTTTATACCAACTGCCTCTGTTTGTCATCATTCGTCAGTTTTGGGAGTAGTATTCTGAGCACGTCCAGTCTAGTTTTTTGCTTTTATCACATGCTGACTAGGGTATTTCTATTCCCTCCACTAGAAATGGGGACACGGAGAATACTACGGCTGATTATATAATGTTGTTAAGATGATTTAGTGTCTGGGATCAGTACCATAAATGTGTATCAAAGACCAACCAGTTTACGCATAATAATGTATGAGTTTGAGACAGAAGCCAAGTAATGTTCATGTTATCTGCAATGCAGTAAATGTGCTGTCTAATTTCGGACACATGAAGTTTTTGGCCAATCAAAATGTTAGTGTATAAACAGTTCTCTTTCTTCATTTCCCACTGACTTCCGTTTGTTTCTAGGGTAACCCGTTTCTATAATTTGACTTAACAGATCATGATGTCAGGAGTGAGCGAGTGGTCTCTTCGTGAAGGTTGATGGAAACCTACAACCGGAATACTGTACACTTTGAAGTTCGGTGTCGACAATACCGTCAGTTTCGATTTTCACACACACGGACATTCCCGCCTTGGGTGATCTTCGCAATTTCTCAATATTTTCGCAAATCCCAGTCAGTGAGTAGCACTGCATTTGCCCTCTATCACCAACGGCGTCACCTTTGATGACCTACATTCATAAGCGCACTGTAACGCTGTGTAAATTCACAGTTTAGCACCACACTAGCCCCCTCTCATCTCGAAAGTTTCTCTGCAATATGAACCGTAAATGGCGCTTAACTAAGAACGATTAATCGTCTTTTAGGGAAACACACGTTCCAATGCATTATGTAAGATATTTCGGTTTCAGACCAGCGACATGCAGGGTAAGCTTGTTTAGTACATGCAAGTGGAAACCATGATGCAAATGTATCTACAGACACCGGGAACAGGGCTATAACCCATGTGGTACTTAATGTTGAATAGGTCTTCTTACTAACTCAACTATGTGACGTACTCGTCCACGTTGTATACACATTTAAACTCGTGTTTTATTCGTATGCTGCTGAGCAAACAATTTCTTAGGAGTCTCCGTCAAACCGGACTGTCTCATATCTTTCTCACACTACGCAACTTAACATATTCCGTTAAGCATCATGGTAAAATTCGGAGGATGAATTGCCAAGAGTCACGGCAAAAATAAGGAGGGGGCCTTTACTGACAGTACTGAGACATGCAGTTTTAGGAACATCCCCTATGTACAATGATTTAGGTTCAGAAGCGGTCACAGTATCAATTTTCAATAGACTAGTTGTGTAGATATTTACATATCAGCCTTAGAATTTTTCTGAATTGAAGACCAAAATATTCAAATACACAAAAGGGCAGTCAAAGTGAGCATGGAGTATGTGTTCCTTCATCGGCTGGTAGCCGGTCCAGAGTAGACCACACTTGGAACCAGGAGCGAGAAAACCACGAAGTTCGTTTGTTTGATAAAGCATTGAGAGGTAAAAGGCAAATGAACACTTAAGTAAGCTGTTACATATGCCACTAAAATGCTATTCAAAAGGAACTGCTGTGAAAAGCTTTAAGTACAATCGCACTTTCCACTTCTGGGTGATGCTATAATATGGAACTGAAAATGGATGTTAGTAGACCTCATTTCACTGAAGGCTTTCGTTCAAATTGATTCGTTTTGAAAAAGGAGAATCTTTGGCAAATGTGATGTGTGTGCGCAAGGTAGGAAGAAATGGCCGCGCGTATAAAGTCTGGGGTTGTTTTAAAATACCAGGTTTTGAAGTGTAGAGTACACAACAAGAAAATGTCTCTTTCAATTTAGCTAGAGAAGACCAAGTTAGGGCATCATACATTTTAGGCAACGTTTAGTTATGGAAATTAGGGTTCCCGTCCCAACACTTTGCATCTTCAACGGACGTTCGACCATGGCTACGTATAGTGGGATCGATAATTGAGCAGAAATCTAGGAAAAGGTGGGTAACGAACTTGTACGGAGCTAATTTGGCCTCGGATCTCATAGGATGCATGCATAACAGAATGGGAGGGTGTAGAATTTGTTAGAGGACTGGTGGTTGTTGTAGATCAGAACAATATTTCAAAAATTTTATCAGCAGTAATATGTAGGTTTTCCTGAGAAGGAGTCAGAGTTATTTTGAAATAGGCGCATAATCGACTATTGGTTTCGTGACTTACACTTTGGGGGGCATGGCTTGTTGATTCATTATTAACCATGATACATCTAGGCATATTTGTGAGGGGAACGATGACTGCCTGTTTCCATGTGAAGGCGATGTTGCTGGTATTCCAACAGACGGTAAAGGTATTAATCATATGAACAAGTATATCGTAGGCTGAAATCAAGCCATCTGAGTCGGAATTAGAAATGTGGTAAGGAATATGCGGACAGTAGCCTGATAATATGGGGGACAGCGCTGGTAATAAATCGGGTGAAAGTGGAAATGGAAAGCGGATTAATGAAGGACCACCTGAATTCCTCGCAAAGGATATCAGCGAATTTATTTTCCAGTGGGTTGAGCTAAAAAGGATGTGGGTGAGATGAGCTCTGTGGGCTAATCAGGTATAGCGACGGCGCTGGTTCATTTTCGGATGTTGATGCATCCTTGTACCTTAAAGTGATGCTTGTTTGTATTTTGGGGGTTGTAACTGCATACCATATGCTCCTGGTTTATATCATGTTACCTCGTAATCGTGAGGTTTAACCCTAGGTTAAATTTCAAGGGGCATCGGTTTTCGTTGTTGTAGTTCTTGATGTAAATGGAGCTAAATGCAGCCTAATGGGGACAGAGGATTTTAACCAAAATTTTCATGGCTGGATCAAGGGCAGGTGTAAGGAGGAATCTGAATAAAGCAAGTATCCTACAATGGGATAGGGGGCCGTAAAAATCGAGACGCGCAAAGAAAGGATTATGAAGAGCATGCGTTGTTGATTTTTCTGCCAGAAGATATTCGAAATTTTATCACTTTATGTTCACAGCCAACGAGAGGGTCACTGGTGTAGCTGTTCCTGAATAAATGTTACAGGTAAATATAAGGAGCCAAAGCATGTTGTCAGTGTGCTGTGTCAAAATCGTAGCGGCAAATAAGTGGGAGATTAGCGCTAGTTTTTGTGTTGGTACAGAGAAGAAGTCAGATGGAATCAACTCTTGCAATCACTTATATAATGGAGGAGACAGGGCGAAGTTCGCTGGTTAAACCTACTGCGGCAGACGTGGTTGTTTTTAAGTGAGCGGCTCATAATACTATAAGAGTAAAGATGAATTCGTGAAATGAGGCATGAAGAGTCGTTTAAGTAGTTAAGGAGAAGACCTTCAAAGTGGAATTGTGATAGGATGCATTATATATACATATGTATATATACGTATATATACATATATACGTATACTATTTCAACGATCGGATCGGGATATCAGACGTGCATGTAAACTAGAGTTGTACTGTTCATAGAAATGATATTTTGTGGTCGGTCTTGCATTCAGTCAAACTGATAGTGACAAAGGATAACAAGGGAGAAGTAACTGTTTAACATGAGGCCTTTCTGGATGATGAAGTAGGAGCTAAGGATCAGCAAATCACCCGAAGGGACTGGAGAGGTTGGAGGTAGATCCTTGCTATGGAGTGGAAGTCCTAATTGATCATTAAGTTTCGCTTCACTAACGGGAATGGTAAGGTGGTAGAAGACGTACTGAGTCAGTAAGCAAACTAATGTATGGAACCTTTTTGGTGTTCTGGTGGTAGTTTCGCTTCACTAACGGGAATGGTAAGGTGGTAGAAGACGTACTGAGTCAGTAAGCAAACTAATGTATGGAACCTTTTTGGTGATACTGAGAGGTGATCATGGAGATTTATATTACTTTGGAACCCTAGAATTGCATAGCCATCTACGTAATCCAATAAGTAAATGGTATAAATGTCATGGTACAGTGACAGATCGTTGCGATAGGAGCGCAGTGGACGATAAGTACGTGGCAAGTAGCAGCTGAACTGTACAGAAGCAGTCCATATTTGTTCCGGAGATATAGGTTCATTTGCAGGTCAGTATGGTGTTAACGGGAAACTCCACCAACTAGTTTGTTCGTAGTAATGAACTATCTAAGGGCTTTCATCTAGCCTGTAAGAAATGTCACATCAAGGTGCTTGATCACATTTGTCGTTTGCAGCCACCTTATTGGAGTCTGTGCAATGCAGCCGCTGATAGTTCATGTCATCGTCGAGTCCAGATGGACAGATGGCAGTGATAAGTCACGCAAAGTTGACATCCTTATTGGCTGGAGGGAGAGGGATGCAAAGCATAAAGAGGGTCAGGTATGGTGTCAGGGATATGGGCCAAAATAAATAAGATGGATAGTAGGAGCCGAAGTGCTCTCTAAAGGTCAGTAGTAGAAACACTCGATGATATTATCAGCAATGGGTTTCGGGGCTACGTACAGAATTAAATGAAGGTTACCGTAAACGATGCCTGTGTTATCGTGTTTGCGAAGATTTCGATTCGGTACAGGATAAAGGTGAACGGCAGGGTTGAAACTTTTATGAGACGGCGGAAAGACTATCTTTGGACTCCTAATGTGAGGTTTTGATGCACCCAACGAATGCGGCCAAGTACGCTGAAAACAAGAGTTTGTCCATGACATCTGATGCGTTGGTGAGCTTCCGTATACAGGGATTCCCTGATCGGTGCTGCCTTCTGCCACGATTTGAGATAAAGCTGAGTCGTAAAAGCTAGAAGGGCGCTGAGTGGTCATCACTTCATAACACAGTCTTCTAGTTGTTTTATATAGGATTTCAGACTGTCGGGAGTCTTAAGTCAATGTCTTTGGCTGTTCAGTTTCGGAATTCAGCATGCTGTTGAAGCTTTGGGCCTTTTGAGGTGGAGGCGGCGTTGGGATATTGGAGCAGTTGAAAAATATCGCCAAGGCCATACATACTATCTACACTTTTACGACTGAGGCAATGGTACAGAAGAATGGTGTTCGTTGAGATTGTCGCATGACCAACCAAAAGGTTATCGGTTAGGTTGAGAGTGAAACTGATGTCTGTCAAGACAAGGTGTCAACCGGCACGAGACCGTAGTTATAAAGTGTCTGACCTTGATCCATCCTAGATCGATATCGAGATAATGAAAATTTCCTGTCTGGTCATCTCTGGCTGGTAAGTTTAGTGGGGTGTTTCTGGAGAAGAGAACCAGATTGCTAAACATGAGATAACATCTTTGGTCGCAAAACGATAAAGTTTTATTTTTCTTCCGTGCTATGAGCTTATGTCTGCGCTAGATTCAGATGCTTAAAAAATGTCATCGAATCCCACAAAAGCAGTTGCTTTGGCTTACCTAGTGCGAAGATACTGTCAGTTATTAGAGGCTTTCATCGGTTGACGACTGTTTGTCTAACCTGCAGGAAATTACCAATGAAGAGATAGTGTATAGATGTCTGGGCAACACAGTTTCCTGGTTCACATGCTATGTATGATATTTCTTCTCTATCTTTCTAACCCATCATTAAGATTCTCTTCGTAGGCCCATCCGTTGGAACTAACGAGCCCATGGTCTGACGCCGATTTCGGTCTTGATATCTGCTTGTCATTCTTTGCTGAAATTCCCAGGCAATTCGAAGTCACTCTGAGACCCACCGCGTGGTTAAAGTGGATTGGACTCAGCAGGTATGCAGAGTCGCAAACGCCTGCTTCAAGTATGTGCTGACCATAGGCCACATTTGTACGGCGTTTACTCACAAAATAACCAAAACCTTCTGGCTGTATGGTGACATTCAACAGCTTGCCAGCCACGAACCCAAATTAATTACCCTGCCATCAGTCGCCGATGGCCTGGCTGAATAACCTTTTGGAGCACTTGGATGTATTTTGAACACGCATCGCTCTTCTTTTTGACTGTCGTTCTTACTGTCGTTTTTCCAAGATGGGGTCCATATAGTCTCTCTGCAAGGGGTTGTGGACAGTGCAAGATGCATTTGTTGTTTGGTTGCAATGTTATTCGTGTATCAGTCTCTCTCCAGACTGCCCAATTAAGTGTTTATAGGTGTAGGTACCACGGAATATTCATGATAGACTGAGCCAAGTGCCATTTTATTCCCTTTTATTCTTTTTATCACAAAAATACTTTCAAATAAGTTATGCTTGTATTGTGGCAAGTCATGATGACGATGATGATGATGATGATGATGATGATGATGATGATGATGATGATGATGATGCGAACTCTCCTGTCGTTGTGGTACAGTTGGATAATTATGGCTTCGCTGGAGGTCATATCACACTCATCAATCTGGTTCAATTACGCTTAAGTATACAGGGCTCCCTGTTGCATTACCATCCGTAGTAACCTCGAACTACCTGACAGGGAGATGCCTCAGTCTATCAGATACGCACAACCGGAAATAGAACTGAAGGTCTGCAAACGCACACGTGTTTGTGGATGCTTGTTACGTTGTGGAAATTGCTTATATTGAACAGTTTTGCATGTTAATCCCTTCCTTCAGCACCTGTAACATTTGCGACAACAGTAGGAATGACGCAGGAGAACTTTGTTTTGGTTGACTAGCCATGTGAGAACAAGTTTCTTCATTGAATGAGTGAAAGACAAACTCGCAAGACGACTGATGATGCCAAGATTAGACCCCTTTAGTCGGACCGCCTTACTCAGTCATCTTTGTCGTTTTATGGCGGCCAAATATCGACTTTGGTTCGCAAAGGACTCGAGTCAGTCACACTGTTAGTGTGCTAATTCGACGCGATGCTCAGATTTTTTATCTAGATGTCCCAAGATGAAGGTATTGTGCCTCTGACTATTAGTAAAGGAACATGAGGCTGTATATTATAAGTCCTTACTATTCCGCTTTCTTTCCATTCCACCGGACATTTATGGTCACGCAGCAGTTTATCGACAACATTTATTACCGGTGTACTGTTACTTATGACGAATTACCAGCATCTTAGTGCACAACTGAAACCTTGTAGTAAGAGGTATTTTGTACTTCGTTGTATTCACAGATATTCTCGATGTTGAAAGATTTGCAGCGCGTCTAACAAAAACTCCCTTATAGCGTGATACGATAGTCATACTCGACGCAGTCACTATGATTGCCTTTCTGGTAGACATGATCTGGAAATATGTTCATCAAACAACTACCACTACCCGTACTTCCAACATAACAATGTTGTTCACCCAGAACCATGGGTCTCACTTTTATTTTAAAAATTAATACTCGTCCAATCTTACCAAATGCCACTGAATCTTAATTTTTTCCTTGATTTCCATCAATTTTATAGCCCTTCTGTGATTGTCGGACTACAAACCTGCAGGTAGAACAAACTTTGCTTACACTCTCGTGCAATTAATCACTTCCTTAGGTAGATTTAAGCCAAATACAAATGGTAGATATTTGAATGGGTCTCTTAATAAAATTCCCCGCCAATTTGAAATTAACTGGCTAACTGGTTACAAAAATGAAAACTGCGTGGCTTATTTTGACACTGTCGGTCTCTGCAGGAGAAAAACTGACTGGGTGGTTTCGTCAGGAAGCTGGGTCGGTGAGTTATGCACAGAACAAGATGCTATTTTTCACTCGTAATTCGGGACCGGACTATCATGAGTTTTAATACTTGTTTCTGCTTGTTTCTACCACGGTTGTCCAAACTGCCGTTGTTTAGTTTGATGCATCTTGATGATTCCCTGTCAAGGGTTTTTCTGATCAATTTTTTGTCTTTGCTGTGGACTAGGTGCGTGTTTGTCATAAGCATCTTTATCCTAACACTGAAGTGTGGATGCACAGCTCGCTATGCGTGAGCTATACTAAACCACACGATGCAGACGAATGCTTTTACTTGGTTGGGTGTCATCTCTCGACATGGAAAAAATCGACGGGATTTAAATTTTGTGAGTGATTTCCAGCCAGGTAAAACATGTAAAACTGATCCATATTACATGATCAGTAAGCTCACCGACAAATCGTGACATAATTTTGCAAGAACTCTATATGATTATCTATCATAAACGAGAGATTTAGCTGGATTCCAGATGAGTCTGTAGCAAAACCAAATTTGTTTGCAAATGAGTGTATTTAGCTAGTTTCGTGCAATTTTTGTTTCCGTAGAACATAATGTTGTTGGAAACTCGGAGACTGGGTGTACCTGATGAACGTCAAAAAGATCGAGGCCGGTCACGGGCTGTTGAAAAATTTTCAGCAACCTTATGTGTCGTGTATTACGTCTAACTGACTACCTGTTTGCAACTTTAGTGGAATCATTATTCAGGAGCACTCTTGGTAGAAGTGATCAAATAATCACGCCAATATAAAACGGCAATAGCTTCTCTAACGTTTCCCCATTTACTCATCATGATCTAGTGGCATTCACCCTTATCCTTCCCATTCAGTATGCAAACTTTATCTATCTTATCTTTAAAGCTCTTTCAAACTTATCATTTCTGAACATATCCGGTCTATGCACGTTGGAGGCAGCGCACTTCTCACCAAAAAGCAAGGCGGTGTTGTTTGGGGTAAGGTTAATAATTTTAGTGAACGGGTTCACATATATTTCTTCTTCCACGACCTGAAGAACAAACAACCAACCTACACAAGGAAAACCTAGTAAAAAAAATAACTGTGTCTATTCTAACTACACGGCTCCGTGTTTTGTCCAGTTACAGAAACTGTGGTACGTAATAGAATGCTGTGGTCATTATACCCTTTCCATACCTAGTTCTCAAATCACCCAAAATAGCACGAGAGCTGGCCGGCACTTTTACCACTCCTTCACAGGAGCGGTAAAAACGTTGGGTTTTGACTCAAACCACGAGCCCTCAAGTAAGTAAGTTCCCACGGTGGCCACTGAGCTACTTCGAACTCACAGAGGCGGTCTGGTTACCGATCGGGCAACGCTCACCAAAAACTCTTCTGAGTGTTTTTGACATACACATACTTTTTTACATGTTGGTCAGCAGAGGTTCACGGGGTTTACGTTGCGATTTACCTTCAACCTACATCATTTGATCTGTGTGTCTGCCTTCCCACACATTTAATCCCTGGTTCATTAATAGTTTCACACTTCGTTAGACTGTGAATAGGCCAGAAAACCGCTGCTGTGTAAATGTTAGGCTACTCAAGAAGAACTTGAGGGATCAATCCACAATATTGATACATCGTTTCCTGGCTGATCCTAGAATCAGGTCACTGAGCCTGGATGTTATGCTGGACTCACTTTTTGTGCCCAACGCTAATTAGGACTTTCTGTCAGCGAAACTCACAATGGAGCTTTCGGTTCACTGACCGACCTCGTGTATCTTAAGCATCGTCATCAGGATCGAGCTTCCTGGATGAAGCAGACAACATGTGTTACGTTTAAATTGTTACAAGTTGTCTGGGAAAGTTTAAATTCAAGTTCCAAACTGGTAGGCGAAAGTCTCCTAATTACATCTGGTGTGGCTAAAAGGAAAAAACTCAATTTTTGACACTTGAACCCATTGAATCTCCATCTAAACGTCAGTTAAATATGCATGGGTTTGCTCACCAGTCGTGTTGTTATCAAGTGTAGTCAACACACACATTTTCAGGTCTATTTTCGTGAAAGCAGCGACTTCCTGCTGTTCTTGGCAAGCACAACTTTAGAAGACGAACTGTAGCCGACGAATCCACCACAATGTTCCAGTGCAACAACACGTGAGGGTGAAATTTTTCCTCACCCGTCGTACATGCAAGCCCATCGTTTCTAGTACCCATTCATAGTTGCGAACAGACATACTTTCCGGCGACAGTTGACGCACATTCCGCGCACAGCTTGATTTTACTTGTCAGTTTCTCGGCTAGTTTGTTTCTTTCTTACTAGTTTCAATGCATTCTTTGCGTAGTTTCAACTCTCATGTTGCATGTTCTTCGTGCACAAGACAGCGGATTGAACGATAGTCGACAAACGGTGGAATTTGGCTGTAACTGTCGTCGTTCCTCATCCTCGCGATTTGGTTAGGTTTTGTTCCGCGAGCTATAACCGTAAGCAAACAAGCAACTGACCATTTGGGACAGTTCGTCTTGGACATTTATGGTGAATGGTGGGTAATTTCCGGACTCTCATAAAAGGTTGCCTCAGAGCTAGTTTACTACAAGAGACCATCAAACATGGACTTCGAAATTCTGAAGATCTCTGAGCTAGAAATTCACAAATTTCAACATTGTTGCCCTGACAGGAAATCATAGAAAATTCCAAGCGCGCATACCGCGTACCGCAAGTCTTTAAGGTTCACGAATTTTTGTCACCAAAAGATTTCGACTTCTGACCTATAGGATATAATTCATAATACAAAAACCCAATTGAATGCCTGTATGAAACTCTCTCGGGTAGGCTTAGCCAGCCGTTTTAATCTAAACTAGTCAGTCGGAGTGTGGTAATTACTTGTTTAAAGCAATAGATCGCATAGGTGATTGATCAGGTGGTAAATAAAACGTTTATTATCACCTGTACTGAAATACTTCATGGGTGACCACGCCCCTTGTGCTTTTTATACGGATGCTTTGACATAACTGGGCGTTTGAGGCCAACACAAAGTGTATTAAGAAAAAAAACGAGTTGAAACAGTACTAATCACAGACCAGACACAGGAGTTGAAACAGTGCTCTATTATCTAGAAGTCACTTTTTGAACTTCTGCCAGTGAACTATTTTTTTGGCATTATCCCCATCCCCACCGCTTGCAATGCAGCGACCAAGTGGAAGGTATTATGTCACTGAAGGCCAAATGTTTATATACACTGTAAAACCTAAACCAGGTTGAATTTTATGTCAAACTTAAACCTGTTGAAGTGTACTCACCTCAATGTAAACACCACTCAATAAGACATGTATTATCAGACTATGGCAGCGGAAGTTATGGAAAAAAAAATATGGACAGCATAGTCGACCAAGATTCCCTTGTCAATTCAGTAAAATCTATTGAAAATTTGATGATAAACTCAAATGAGCTTGGAAGTCAATCGAAAACAGCGCAAACCACTAAGCTGGTAACGTCTCCTCGACATCCAAATACAAACAAGTGTGTTTTCAAAAATAGTATAAAAACGCACCGCATCCTGACCGAATGAACTCGTAACTTCATTACAATAAAGTGTTCAGTCATTTCAGTTTGCAAACGAAATGTTTTAGTGTTCCAATTAACGGCACCTGGAGTGTTTCGAGCTGTGATTCTCTACGCGATACCAAGTTAAATGGGCAGTGTTTATTTGTCATACATGGTGAATTGTCGACCAGACTTAGTGGATATGTGTACAATAAGCCAGTGGCTGCTCCATTCTGTATCAGTTAAGACCGCACACACTGGTTTTGTATAAAGCACGAATGATATGCATGCTCACCGTTTAGTATCGCTTCGTGTTAGTGGACGTGCAGTCACTGAACACGCTACTGACAATCCAGTGAGAGTTACTGGAAGTTGTGAAGCGTTTTACGTATCTTGGAAGTTGTATTAGTTCAGACTGTGGTGACGGATGAGGTGAATGCACGAATCAGCAAGGCTCGGGTCGCGTTTGCTAATTTGAGACACCTGTGGCGTCAGAATGGTTTATCCTTGAATCTGAAGGGACGTGTGTATCAAGGTACATTATAGGCTATTTTGTTGTATGGCTGTGAGACTTGGTCTATTCAAGCAGCGGATCTGAGACGTCTTCAGGTGTTCGTCAATCGTTGTCTCAGAACCGTAGCTCGTATGGGTTTGTGTCAGAGAATCCTTAACGAGGCAATTAGAAGGCGAGTTTTTGGTTGTACAGTAGGAACTTCCATTGAAATGTTTGTCCGGCACCAGAAGCTGCGTTGGTTAGGCCATGTATTGCGCACGTCGAACCATCGTTTTGCTGAAGAGAATGCTGTTTTCCCTGCCAAACTTTGAGCGACGGAAGCAGAAAGGTGGCCAATCCTTGACCTGGCAGAGGGGTGTGAAGGTGCTTACGAAACGTTTGGGTGCTGTCGATGCTACTCGCCACCAGGGATGGGGATATCGCCACGATATCCTCAGTCCGACTGGTTGGACACGTTGCAAGATAAGGCTTGTAGTCGACATCAGCGGCGTTCTTGCTGTTAGTTTCTATCCAGATTGCTTGAATGAGTATCTGGAGATGTAGACACTAGCACTGAGTCCCTTCCTCATTCAATTTTAGTCTTTTCTTCGCAATAAGGCTTTCAAATAAATCAAGGTAATCCGACAGCGAAGCATCATCCCTGAGCACTGATGTTATGATGTCGATGATGATAAGGACTTAATCGGTCAACAATTAAGGATACGTAGATGATGATGATGATGATGATGATGATGATGATGATGGTCAGGAAGATACAACGTACCCGTATGTGACAAACTCCAATATTCCGTGGCCATTACCGAGTGTGAGCACAGCAAGCCATTTCTGTCGGATTATAGCTGGCTTGTCAAAACATTCGCATATCCTGTGTGAGGCTATCTACATTATTCGGCAGAATGGATCAACCAAAGACCAGTAGGAACAAGTTCACCAAAGTTCTTAGAAGTGGTTAAATAAGATAATAGAGATAAGATAACCGTTCAGCTGTAACACACTTTTGGTGCCTAGCTGCCATGCCACCCACTGGAGACACGAGTGCTGGGATACCGCCAGGTTCTCCAACCCTAGACGGGGGAAGTCCAGAGGCAGAGATCAAACCTCTCGGTCGGTAAATTCGCGCTTAAACCACTAAGCCATCTTGCCCCCTGAAAAAAATAAACTCACGTAAGGGATTGTTTTGTTGATTTCAAAAACACATGGAAATTAATCTGTCTCGGTACTCACTGAGCCTATCAGACAGAAATGATCACGTTTCCTACATTAGTCTTATAATCACTTAGCCGGCTAACTTGGCCCAAAGCAGGTCATGCTGTCCGCAACACGAAACACAAAAAAGAGCTTGCTTGAGTGAGACTATCATGTTAACCAACAGTCGGTATATCTTAGAAAGTCCACAAGTCAGATGCTGCATAAAACAGTTAAATATGCAGGTTAGGTTCTGGTGTGTTATGCTGTCATAAGAGACTGCGGGTGAATACGTTACTCTTGACTTTATTTGGTGCGTGGTTGCACTCCACAACCAATAGAAAATTATGGATAACGTTCAAGAATATTGTGTGGCAAAAATGACTCTGTAATATCTAGAAGGCGTGTCCTTGATAAAATGCTGTTTGCGAGCAAAAGTGACCTAGCAATCAACGCAGTATACTGAGACAGTTACCAAATTCTGTTAGTTCGTAATGCCGACTGATGGCTTCTGCGTCAAACTACCAGATTTCCATTTCACTCTCATAACCAAACAAACGCTTCTATGGAATAGGGAGAAGGCGTACTTTTCGGTAGTATGGTTCAAAACAAACAGCCCATGTCACCTTTTAAACACGTTTCCTTTCATTATGACACAAAAGGTCACCTGGCCTCAAAATTTCGTGGGCAGAATACAAACTCCTTTCAATCTTAAGGAAAACATCCACAAATAATCACCGGAAATATAAATTTTCACACCGGTGACTTACTATAATGTGTAAAAAGGAAAGTAAACAGGAGTAAGGAAACATTTACCAATTTTAAAGGCACGTTGTTCATCGGAGAATCTACGATGGGCTTCCCGCTATTTCCATGAAACGCAAGGAGTACAAAACCTATATATTTTGTACTACACTACTCATAAGGTTGCTGAAAACTGCTCGACAGCCCACGACCGGTTTCGCCCTTCTTGGGGCTCATCAGGTAGTCACAGTCCCAGGGTTTCCGTCAGCCTTATGTTCTACTTAAAAACAATACATTTTCCAAAATGAACACTTAGTGGCCAAAAGATACGTGGTTCGAACCTATCCCCAGTTTCTTGACTGCCAGGCTTGAGCAGCTTTACAATTGTTCATCCTCCGTGTTGTCTTCAAAAGGGACGGCAGTTTTGTGCTAAGAGTGCCGAATGATTAGTATTATTCTTGGAGGCCCATCAGACTGACGAAGCCTACGATGTTCGGCCAACCTTATGGCTTAGTCAAGCGTCTTTCTTTTAACCTATTTTCTTATATCTTATATCAAATTTCCGATCTTATCTGGTGTGTCACATGGGCCGGGTGAAGCATAAATGAAGGTTACCAGAATACGACAAAAATACTGTGGCTGCTTATACCATCGTACCAATTGTACATGGCCTATGAATGATAATGTTGATGCACAAATTAATCCACGATTCGGTGGATTCTTGACATCAGCAATGACGTTCTCTGCAGGAATTCAGATTATGATGGTTATAAAAATACCATTGTACTTCTCTCCGATCAATAGGTGAAAAACCTGTGAGTTTGATTTATCCTAAAGCGAGTTTAGACGTTAAGCGGTTGGCCTTGAACAGTGCACCCAAATTATTGGTTCGTATGGCAAACAAACATTTTAGTCCTGTGCTTAAAAATACAAAACTTAGCTGGTGAAACACACATTCAATCAGATATGTTTTTCACATAGACAGACTACGAAATGACGTTGAAGACAGAGTTCATCTATTGATTTCAGTTCTAAAAATTACGAGCAATAAAGAAGTATGCCGTTCATAGTGGTTTCCGTTTACGCCAAATAACCGTGTATACGATTGCCTTTCTCGGAGTCGAGTTCGGATGTGCTTTCAGGTGAAAGGCCGTCCCTAAATTACAGGCTAGGCCGGACGACTTGGCAGCATATTGCAATTTTTTCCAGCCCAAGACGATACTTGTTCCTCACGTCTCCCTTACTGCTCGCCTTGGTGCTGGTAGGCTATTGTAGTCAGACTGGTGACACAGCTGTCAACGGCGGGCCGTTCACATTTTCAGACGTCCCGATTCATGGGTCCTGTCTACATTTACACATTTCGGTATGGCAGATGCGTTGAGGTTTCATACACTTTCAGCCGAAGCTACTTCTACAAAGGCAGAATTTGAGTCGATCAATGTTGCAGCTTGTCACCATATTACTTGTGCAAAAAACGTTTTAATCTGCGTTAAAAGATATTATAATGGCCTGCATATATGCTTGTCTTACATGTATCGTTGATAAAAATCAGTGTAAGATGAAGCAGCGAATAGGATCAAATGCAAAGCAAATGATTTCGAACCAATCATTGGCGTGTATCCGCCGGACTACTAAAACGTCCCCCATAGAGCAAGAATTCTCGTTGTGTTAGATCTGCAGTCCTGTGAAGATGCAGGAATACGGATACTCATGTCCGTGATTTTCAATGTACATTACCTTATAAAAAGATTTTTTTATCAGGAAAGCACTACATAATTTGTCATAAGTTTTGCCACGTTCCTGAATTTTGTAAGTTTTGTAAAAATATACTGATAGAAGGAAAATTTGCAGACATTCCTGTGCTTTCTATACTATGATTTGAATAGTGACCTTGTGTATTGCACGTTTACCCTTTCATACGAGGAATAATTAGCAATATTATACAATACATCAACGGAATAGCTGACATGCTCCGAGTCACACGTTTTGTGAAATCAGCTACTTGAGCTCTGGCGCGACCTTCCAATTCCGAACTCATCATTGTAGATACATGAATAATTATACTTGCCAAGTCAAGAACACAGAGCGAACATACAGGGGGTCAACGAATTGTCATTGGAAACACCCAATTAACTCAATTCCGACCCTCGGCAACCCTCAGCTTATGGGTGCTCTGAAATTCGATAATTGATGACTTCTTATGGGAAATAAAGTAACCTACAAATGTTTCGAACACCGATGGTCCTGAGCACCCTCATTCTATCAATGTAACGGTGATACTACTGATGGGGAGGCACGCGAGTAGCATGTGTTGTTCGTAGAATTTCGTTTTGCGTCCATTGAAAAAGAAGATCTGTTGCTGAATTCGTGGAGCCACTTTGTAAAATTTGCTTGGATTTGACCGACGAATGAGTGGAGTCAATTAATCTCCAGGAAAGTTCAAGAAGACTCGTTTGGGTGAAGATCGGTGTCCAGTTTTCGTAACTAAGATGCAGATTAGAGTTTTGCTTCCCTGTTTAATGATCTGTAACCGGTCAGTTGGCATTTCCGAATAAATAGCTCGGCAGCGAAAGCCTTCTTCCTTTCACCAGTACGAGTCTAGCGGGTGGACGAACATTTTGCAACATGCCAGTTTGCCTGTATACTGCAGTCAGTCAGAAACGCAACCCATACACAGGTCGAAATTCTAGTGCAAACATCATCCACGTGGCAATCGCGGTCGTAGAATTTGGAAGAGCCAGTGAGTTTCTAGAGCATACGGCCGTTCGAAGTTACTAATCCTAACGGTTTAGACCAGACATGGCCTAAGAAGAATGCACAACACAGTACGCTACTTAACGCATTTGTGTGTCACTGGAACGGCAGTTTCTGTAAAACGACTTTATAGTGCATCCTATTAAGAAGACTCTCCCGACACTTTTTTCGTTAGGTTTATTCATATCCACCTTAAGGTAAGTTGCAAATGAACCGTATTCTTTCGAGTAGTAGCAGCTAAATGAAGGCTGGCCACCGTCAGTTGCTAAAATATTCTTCACCTGTTTGGATACATAACATATCAAGAAGGGGCACCAAGTAAAAATTTGACCGTACAACTCCAAACCTATGGAGTTACCGCTTTCGATTAAAAGTGTTGGTTTCAGCTGAAGCGGGACTTTATTGTGTACAGAAATTTTCCTAGAGAGGATGTCCTTCACAGTAGGTCTACTCATCATGATACACCGAATAACACCGTCAGTTGCAAGTTTTAATGTCTTTGCTGAAGCTAAACTCCAGCTGGAGAGAACAAACTCTAGCTTTTCTTGAATCAACAGCAAAATTTCTCACAGCTGACTGCTAGCTTAGCTCCAATACTCAACAGAATCAGAAGACTGAAGTCACGTGGGAGAAAGTAATGTAAATCTTGTTTTTGTTTCTAGAGTCTGTTACGGCCAGGCGTTTAAAAGAAATCTAGCCAGCTTGGTCTTCGGATAAAACCTCAAACGGAAAACTTACAAATTAGACACTGTGTGATTCAAAAGGGACAGAATGGACCAGTCCACATTGTATCCACAGTCTGTCACATCAGCTGTGTTCCTGTTGCTCAGGAGGTTTCCGAAATTCTCCTGCCTAAAGGGAGATCCCGGTGTTAAACCACTAGCGTAAGGTGCTCTGGGCTATTGTCACCTTATGTGGAACGACCCAAATCCAACTGACTTTATTTCTGAATTTTTGGACTCGTGTTCTGTTATTCTGTATAAATACTCATTTACCTGGAGGGCTTTAGTGAAGGAGCATAGATAAGAGATTTCTAATCTTTCCCGCAATTTATGGAAAAACATCCGACTTTTTATCAATGGTTAATAATAACAACATCGACTTTCTCAGTCTCTCATAGAATGGTCAGACATCACACTTGCCCGTTAAGTATACCACTGTTTACTTTGTAAGCAATGCTTTGATCGTGTGTAAACTCCAGGTTTAGGGTGATAAATGAGAACCATACGTCTTGTCATATCAACTTTTTATGGCCATGCGGTTAATTTTTTGAGATAAAAGTAGGACTTGTTGCATGTATTTCCATATTTGGTCTCTGGATAAACAATGCTCTCGTTCCTTTAGTATTAGGAATACGTTTTTTCAATAAAGATTTGTATTTTTCACTTGATTTCTTAAAACCCAACTGTTCTCACTCTGTGCGTTAGATTTTCATGTATACAGTGGTTGGTCTGCTACACCAAACGTCGACTTTCTCATACAAACATCACAGTTAAGATACGAAAACTGACACATTTTCCTCTGTTCACCCAGTGCTCACTCATCAAAAACGCGGAAACGAAATTCCTCTAGTCTTCACAATATGTGCTTGTTGCGGGATCACAACCTCCTGGGTCAGTAAATAGGAACACACACGTTGTAGCCAAGGTGATTGAATGGTGGCATCGAGATTCTTATGGACACAACAGAAGCTTGAATCCATTGGTCGCTGTGAGCGCTGTCCAATCAGAAGTTAATCAAACTAACCCTAACCCTTGAGCACGCTAACTGAAAACACACCGCCATTTCTTCAATGAACAAAACGGTTTCTATTGAACCGCTTGAAGTGTTATTCTGCTGAGTATTCTCTAAGTAGAACATTTGCTGTCGCATTTCATTCACCCATTTATGGATATCCGTCCACGAGAACTGACAGAGCATACCTCCTGCTTACGCAAGTTTGACAGAGTTCCTGACTATTTCATTTGGACGTCAAGGAAAAATTCATGCTTCATAAACTGTTGGGCAAATTCTTCCATATTGACGCGACTTGCTACAGAGAATCGCATCTTGCATCTCACTCAGTCTGCTAATTTTAGATGACTTCATATTGTTCTGTATGATGAATCGACCCTATGGTTCTCTTGGTTATTTGGACTGATACCACGGGGGTCAATACTTCCCCAGGGTACCTGGTTAAAAGTAAACTGATAAGCTGTGCAATGGCCAGGTCTGAGTTGTCAAACGAATAACTTTGTTCCTATGAATGAGCTTCCATATAAGCCAAGAATAAATTAACCTGCGGTGTACAGCTCACCATGTACTCAGTCAGTAGACTGCCATATTTAGCTGGCAACGGATTTTTAATATAATTTTACGCTCAGATTCCTGTGCAGCCTGGTCGCTCGCATTGTCCACGTCTTGGGTTTCCACAAAGAAATGGTATTTCAGGCATGCGGACAGAATATCAGTTATTGACATGACCTTAGTTGCTGTATTGGTTGTGGCAGTAATTTTGATTAGGATCGCTTGCGACAGTGCGTTGAAAATGCAAAGCTGTTGGCCCCTGGCTTTTTCCCCTAGATAGGTGTTTATGTAGAACAGGTGCACAAGTGATGGCGAACCGCCGGATTAAAGTTGATGATTTATGATTTCGTTGAGACGACAGCTAACAGGTGAAAAATCCTTATTGCACGGGAAAGACAAAGGCAGGACACATTTAGCATGGCGCTTTTCATCAAAGTCTGTATCAAAATAAACCTAAATGGCTAAACCATTTACCAGAACATCAAGCTGTCAGGCTTGTGCTACAAATAAAACTTACCTCAGATTGCTTTTCAACGTTTGTCTTAACCGTTATGTATAATTTATTAGATCTGGAATGACACGAATCATTTCCCTACACCACTGAAATCTGTCTCATAGACTGACCCGATAAATTTTATTTTATCTGTTTTATGTTATTTTACTGTCATCATTATTATTATATTTTACTTAGNTTATCTGTTTTATGTTATTTTACTGTCATCGTTATTATTATATTTTACTTAGTAGATTAGAAACATGTGAAAACCTAATTGGCGTGCATCTGAGGGTAATTCGTAAGTGCAATAAATTTCTGGTTCAGGTAAGAATAGGGTTGGCGAAAACCTGGGTCTACATCGACCTACAAAGGGCGCAACATTCCGTGAGATTTTAGCCACCTTATGAGTATTATTCCATAAGGAAAATATGCCACAGTTTGTTCGTCTCCTAAAAAACGGGTCTAAAAAGCTTTTTGCAAATCGATTTGATGGACTGTTTATCCTGATTTTCTATATCATCTGGAAGAAAATCTGTCTTTAGATGAGAATTTCCATTAAATCTTGGTTCTGCTCCTATGGAATGATCTCTTTGTGTTCTAGGCAAACTGACTGCGATCAAACATTAGGGATAGGGTAACAAGTATAGGTCTTGATGTTGATCTGGCCCGGTCAGGAAGGGTTCTGTCGAAACGACCACGATGACGTAGCCAAGTGATTCCTGATTGTTCAATCCAAGTAAAAGTCTTTTTCTTGCTGTCAAGCTGTGTTTTTGATCAGGGGTAGGATTTTGATCAACAGTAGTGTTTTTGCTGAAAGTTACATTCATTTTCCAAGATAATGCTTGAACTCTGTTCAGCGCAATGATGAGAGATTTTTGAGTGATTCGCCCATCACTACCTTGATCCATTCTTTTGACGGTTGACGAAGGAAGGCTAAAAAAATTTATTCCGTGCAGGGAAAATGCTGATCATACTGCCAAACCGTTATTGACATGCAGCTAAAAACATTCTTATTCGGCTTCAACCCGAGAAAGAGAATCTCCCAAGCATAACCATTTACACTCAGATTTCCTACGCAAATTTACCGAATACCACTTTCTTGGTCAAAATGTAAATATATCACTAGCTGTTTAAAGCTTTGCTTGATTGCATTTTATCCGAAAATGAATCCGTTTTAATCGGTACTGACCTGTTATCCTCACTCCCAATTCGGACAACTGAAGACCAAAATTACCGCTTTTTAAAAAGAGAAAAACAATCTCAAACATCAGAACGCTTTTTACTATCGCTATCGTAAAATCACTGTGGAAGGGAGCCTGTCTTGGGATGTTGCGAACAATGGAACAATGGTGAACTATACGCTAAGAGCAATGATGACAAGTAGCTCAGTCAGAAATTTGTCAGTCCCGCTTTATACTAATTTTCGAAAAAACTTCTCTCTTATCCACCAACAATTGTGAGCTGACTTTAACGGTTTTGGTCTTGGCATGCTATAAGATTATGAACACTCCGCTCATGGTGGATTTGCTTGACTTCTGTAATTCTGCAATAACGTGCTTAATTTCCGAAGTTTCTTTCGTAAAAGCCCTCAAAGTTTGTGTGTTTGTGTCACCTACTGAAGTCGTTCAAACTGATATTGCCAGAACTAATGAAGATAAGACCGAAATAAAATAACAAATTTCACGATGGCTTCAGACGTTCCTGTGCTTGAAATCAGCAGCGCGCCGGGCGTTGGTATTTTCCAGTGGCCTGAAACCAACAAACCTAAATTGCCACACAACGGGTTATTTGGCAAAGATGGAAAACAGTGAAAACTCAAACTATGCTAACCTTGAAACAAACATGAAATTAACCTAGAAACAACTTATTTTCAGCTAGAGGGAGGCACTCGAAGTGATGGAGCGGTTTACGCGCATTGGAAGTATTATGAGTTCCAATGGTAGTGTGACAAATGATGTCAATGCACGAATCTGCAAGGTTAATTTAAGACACCTATGGGGACGAAGCGGTTCCTCTTTGAATCTAAAGGGACGTGTATATCAGGCTATAGGACGGGATGGCTTGTTGTATGGCTGTAAGACTTGCCCTGTTCTGAAACTGAAACATCTTTAGGTGTACGGAAATGTTTGTCTCAAGTTCATAACTCGTGTAGGTTAGTGTTGAAGAATTCGTAATCAGGCGATTAGAAAGTGAGATTTGGTTTCCAATAAAGAACCTGTCCATTACCGGAGGCTGTGTGTGCCGAACCATCATTGCGAAATTCAGAGTTGCAGAAGCAGAGAGGTGATTATCCTTTGACCTGGCAGAGGGACATGAAGGATAATACAAAATATTTTGGGTGGTTTCAGCGCTACTCCCCTTCCAGGATGGGGACCGCGTGATTCCCACTGCGCCTAGTTGGAGACGCTGAAAGATAGTGCTGCTAATCGATGTCATTGGCCATCTTGTTGTCCAGATGGCCTGGATGGCTCATCCAAGCCGCCCGATGCTGCCTACGAGAATCTAACCCGTACCAGATTATTGATCCGGTCAGACAAGTTGCGTGCAAACATCTTTTGCTGTTTAGCTAACGCTGCCCATACGTTCCTAGTGTGCACAAAAGTTTAGGATATGGCTAGTTTTGTCAGTGCCACGAGTGGCAATTTCGTGACATTCTCAACTCAGGCAAATTTGGTGAGCAATCCCACTTTCAAATCTGTTAACGTCTAATTCAGCATTCAGTTATCAAAGACATTATACTCGCAAAATATTCACACTAATCAGTCATGAACGATAGTCTTGGACCACTCTTTTGGTTTATTCACCCGCCACTCAGTCTCCCACAGAATTCATCAATCAGCAACACACCACATTGTCGTCCTATCGGCTTGCCTGCTAATCAGCATCACCATTATAATGGACAGCAATAAAGCAGTGGTAGCAACTGATGTTTAACTGTTGCACAACCGAGCCACAAAGCATACCTCATTCATGCAAGAGAACAGAAAGTAGGGTATGGAACTTGGTGGTAAAATTAATTGTGTTCCCTAAAAAAACTGTCAATTTCAAGATATCTAATCCTACCGAAACTAATAGAGCAGAATTCCTTGAGGGACTTTTGCTAACCCCAAGGAACAAGAACCCAAAATACAAGCGCTGCCTACTCGAGCCTTCAGAACTTGACGTCATGCAGGGAGCGCCTACGTGTAGTAAGGTTATAAACCATGCTCAAAGAAATTCACCTGGACCAGACCCTGGAGGGCACAAAGATCCAACAGCAAGCAGCAACTTAACAGTAGCTGATTCCTTAATGCAGTGAGATGGCAAGGACTAGTGCATCACTGATTTTGTACGTTCAAAACCTCGACAAATGAACACTATATCGGAATACATGATTGTCTAAATAGGTTCAAATCTGACCAACCGAGCAGCAGAGCCTCTATATTGGGACAATTTGAGTACTACGAAAATACATGTTAGACTATACACCGTGTATCTTCTCTTTCCTGTCTTCTTTATTTTGTCCTCTCTTTTTTCTTTGCATAACAAGAGCAGCGTGAAATCATAATTGACATACGCTGCCCATGTTTTGGTTGCAAAGTAAAAGTTCATATTGATCAAGCTGATGAAATTTTTATGCACCGGTTTCTGATCTCTGACTTCTGTCCTGCAATGGAATGTCGCATTTTTTACATTCACTCCATACCAATATGGCATGTTTTTGTCGTCCAGGCTTGGATCTACACCAAGCTGTAACCTTCAAACCGCCACTTGGAACTAGTCATTCTGACAAACCATCAGGAAATCTATAAATTATTCCATGTAAGCCAAGATGTTTCCAGTGTTGGTATTTGCAACTGATGGGTTCAGCCTGACTGCATATTACAGTGTCCAATTGATCAGGACGGTGTTTGCGATAAAGAGTGGTCAGGATTACTAAATAGCTCGGACCAGAAAACTCACTGTTATCGTTTTGTTTGACTTTGATGTGCAGAAATCATAAAATAACTTGTTTTTATGGAGAAATATAATTTTAATCATCTTACCTATCTACAGTAAATTATTGGTCGTAAAATGCTGAGCGGCAGTTCCCAAGTAGAAGGTTACCTTTTCTGGGTAATGGTGAACCGGTTGATGTGCTCTGTGAGACTACAAAATTTTGGTGGTCTCACAACTTTACTAATATTATACACGCTTCCATGTAAGTATGCCGTGGTGTTTATGAGTATGAGTGAAACAGAAGACTAGTTCATACGTCATGTTTATCCTGAAATATCGTCACAACAAGAACTGAATTTTTAATTTTTTGAGTTAAAACTTATTGATAAGTGAACCCGGAGTAATATTGAAACAAAATGGCACCGCCAACAATCGTTACCGCAGTCAAATATTTAAAACAGACAAAACCTGAGTAGTTTTTAAGCCTAACCTTCGAAATACATAGTGATCACAATCAAGAACCGTGTGATTGACAAAGCTTAGAGTATGATTCATTTTTAGGCGTGCACACGGAGCAGAAACAAGCATGCGTCGCAATGCTACTTCCAAGGTTTCTAAAAGTCCTTCTCATTCGCCTGACGTACGCAGGTGACCAGCTCCAAAGGGCGACCAAAGCTACCAGCCAAACAATGACGAGGGATGTGGCGTTTGAACAATGTCGGTTGAAAAATATTGGTGCCAATTAAGCCCATCACCTCGTGCCCTCGCAAGGACTAGAGTCTCTGCAAAATGTTGCAACGTCTACCAGCAGCCATCTAGGTGATTTCATTCATTTATTAGGCTACTTATATGGCGTAAGTAGCGTACAAATTGCTCGTGAAATATAGACCATCTGGAATAATAGCTTCGGAATGATACATCAACACTTAAGGAATTCTCGTTTGCAAGAAGCGCTTACCAAGTTAGTGGTGAAACACACTCACTTTCGGATTTGATTGGCGTTTATAGGAGATTTAAGTAAATCCCAGCTGAATCTATCGTTTTTGATTTTTTTTTCGGCCGAATGTGAGGCACAAAGCGCATGATACTGCTGTTACGATATTGCCGATATCGCGACATATTGTCTTGACGAAACATACCACGCATTATGTCCATAAAGGATATTTGAGAGCTTGGTGCCAGTTTCGCCCTTCCTTATCTCATTTGGTAATCACTGTCACCGGTTTTCCCTCAAACTTGAGCTTGAATTCCGCACCAAATCATAATAAGTGGCGGCTTCCAGTCGTTCAGAATTTAGGTCGGTGCAAAGCCCAACTGAATCTAATTTGAAGAAAATAATGAACAACATATAAGGCTGGGATTCAGCTGATTCTGTTGTTGACACCACTTTAAATTGCGAATGAGTCTATTTCTCGATTTGCTTAAAATTTAGTGTGTTAGAGAAACATAAAGTTTACATTAACCCAAGAACCGCAGCTACTTGATAACCCCCGAAAGGTACGAAGCCGAGCACTGGCTATCGAAGTGTTCTCAACAGCCGCATGAGAAGTGCGTTTCCAACTCCTTTACCAAGATTACGTAAACGCGAGTTTTGTTTAATTATTGAATGAAATGCATTGCGAAAAAATGCATTTTCTGACGCATCAGAATGCTTGGTGGCTACTTTAGCCACACGGCAAAAGATCTTGCAGTTTCTACCAAAAAATGTTGCAAACTATCAAACTAGTGTAACGGCGGATACTATTTACGAAGCAAGCAAGTAGTATGTTGTTTTCTCATTAATCCGCTTGGTGTCTGTTGAAAGGTGAGATTTATTACGGAATTCGTGGAATCGCTTCGTAGCATTAGTTTACCTTTGAATGATAGTCACTGAGTATCTAGGAAAGTTTAGGAACACGCGTTCAAGAAGAAGACAAGTACACAGTATTTCAAGCAAGATGCATACGAGAGTTTTGCTTCCCTGTCCAATATGCTGTAAATATTCAGTTGGTGTTTTGCAATAAATAGCTCCGCAGTGAAGGCCTTCTTTCTTTCACTTGTAAGTTGATCGCCTCGTTTTTGCGCAGATTTATAAATCTGCTTTTTGGCTGAAGGATAGATTTTTGAAAGAAGCTTTAAAGTTATATTTTCTCAAATAACAATTGATGAGAAAGTGGCAAACGAAACAAAAATGAGCTAATGATGCAAATCTTGAGGACTCGACATTCTGCTGCAGTCGAAACAGTAAAATCCGACTGCAAGCCAAAGTTGGCATAATCTTTGGAGCCTTGTAAACTGATCTGAAGTTGGCTTTCTGTGTCGCCCATTTTCTAACTTGTGTCTTTAAGATTGCCAGTACATCTAGGCTGGTAGAGTTAGGTAAGGTGGTCACCATTATTCTTTGCTGGTTGCGAAGCTGCGGTGAAAGTATCCACCATATAAATTGCTTGTAATAGGACAATGGTTCCACTAATTGGGAGACCGAATGGCAGAACGCATGTAAGTACGATTCCCAAAAGAGGGCAAATGGAAGCTGATTGTTAGCAGGTTTTCTCGGCTGTTTGTGCGTCGACTTGAGTCGTCTTGTTTTTCAGTGTCAAAATTTTGGGAGGATAAGAATAGTCCGCAACTGTACTGCAAAGGGCCAGAAGCCTTAACAACTACTTACATACCAAAACCGGTTTTCTGAACCATATCACCGACGTTTGGCCTCGTTTCTCGTTCATGAATGGGCCTTTTCTGTATTCATATAGAAAAAGTACTTGCAGATCTGATCTACATCTCAGGACGAAGCCTTTGCGTCAAAAGTAAAAAGGTGTCTAGCACTAAATTTGGCGACTGCTTTTCCAATTTTCCTAAAAGTGTCATTCAGTTTTGCATATTACACTGGCGGTTACCGGAAGTAATACTCAGTCTACCACCGTAACGTAGCCCCTTCTGGGACCACGTCTTCCTTACACTGCTCGTGTTCATGCTGATAATAGAAATGTATTTTTGAGGATAAGCAATCTCCCTAATGAAAGCAAATTTTAACATGTTTGATTGTCTTGTGGCTTCAAGTTCCGGGGATGTGACTAACAGTTTGGCTCCTCAGCTCAGCTGCGCTCTGAGCTCGAGTGGAACCGCTGCTCTGTCTGCAAGCTTTATGCGCTACACTCTAAGAAAGCTGGAGTTAAAGACAAGTAGCAGATACTTGTGAATCGATTTGACGACCGCACTCACGAAGTACAAAAAATAATATTCAAAGTTACGAGTTCTCTGCGGACGGTTCGGATGCTATTTAACAGAATACTGAAGTAACAGTCAAACGTACCAATTCAAGGAACGAATCATGCATTGAAAGAGCCTATGCCGATTAAATGGGATTCCAGGACAGTCTGTTATACTATTTACCCTTCTGATTTCTACAGAATATTAAAAAACCATAACACACATCTTCACGAGAGCGGCAATTAGAAAAACAGTTGTCTCACTGCTTGTCCTGGACGGTATATATGACGCGATCTAAATTGTATCTCCACGTAAATACACGTGGAGAATCAATTCTTGCGTAAATAAGCGGTGCCCCGTTGCATGCAAAATCGAGGTCAAAAGCTATGGGAGTCAGTGAAGTGGCTGCGGTTAAGGTGGATTTCCAAAGGCATTGGTTTTGTAAAACAAAACCGCCGAAGCCAATAGAACAACGTACGACAGTCCTTCCGATTGCCTTCTTGAGCGTGGCTGTAATTTTGGTGTTAATGGTGTGCGGCATACTTTACTTGTTCTCGCAGACAAAGCACGTAAGTCAAGAAAGTGGTACGGATGCTTAACACCTTGTTTAAAACTGGTGTATTAAAATGGCCCAGTCATTTGCAACTCTGTTGCAACTTCACCGCAAAGTGTCCCCCCTTTCCAAGACGATTGTCTTGAAAAGCTGGTGTGTGAACTGGGAATGCGCTTGGTAACAGGGCAACTGTGTCATGGAAATTATCTTACGTAAGTGATCTATACAGGGAGGTGGTATGACAATCAGGAAACCCAAATTTGATTGGGACAAAAATTCCATATGGACATCAGTCTATATTTTGCTAAGGATTCGAACTCGACGTTTGGCATTAAGTCAACACGACAGACAATTGCCGAAATCATGCAGTAGAACAATGTAATCAATAGAAAACCGCAAAAAGTTCCACTTCTACATCTGATGGCTAGTGATAATGCGTGCTTCCCGCACCATAAGATGAATAATACTTCAAATGATTTAGACTAAGCGTCAACAGTCAGCGGACAAACTATACCAACGGAATCAATTTGATCACGCGAGATATTGGAGGGGCGATTTCCGGTGAATAGCTCTGAATGGGTTATTCAGCGCACGTCGGCGGCAATATCCTTTGCGAGTTGCACCATTCGACGGTATTGAAAACAGTATTTCGGAATTCATTTCCTACTTTGTACGTTGATCTCTAGGTTTCTTTTGTGGTATGGGCGATACGGTGATCTGCTCAAAATACGATTGGCCAACCAAGATGATTCCCTAAAACGTCCGCATTCTAAAAAACGCAGACACCGCAAAGCATGATAAGTATATTATATTCATTTCTCCCTAAACTCCAAGCAACTACTATCTCAGTGGGACAGTAGAAAACCTGCTCCTGATGTTCGGTCAATAAACATTGCCAGTATCTTGGTCTGGTCAGTGATTTGGCCTGGTCATCGAAAACAGAAAGTCAGTTCAACTGCTTGGTTTTCATCTTCGGCGTTGAACTCGTTACTACGATCAACCGTTCGGCCACGAGCGATTGATCAGACGCGAATGTGACCGTGGATGGGATTCATTCCAGAATAACCGATCCGCTGAGGCTGACCATCTCTAGGCTACCCGTGAACGACTCATGTACCGAGCATTGTTTGCTGCTCCCTGACCTGAGTTTAAGTCGACTTAAGAAAAGCTTTTTGCAGACAGGCGACTTAACATAAGTTGTCCCCTTAAGCTGACTGGAAGAGACGCAATTTCCACTGGCATGTGAACAAAATGAGAAAGATATAGATTCTGTAAACCGATATAGCATTGCGTGATAGTTTAATGTTTCAACTTTCAATGTATAAATGGCTCTAAAAATAAAGTCGTAGGGGTGGTATGACTAAGGTTACGTAAAACATCTTTGCAAAACATATCACGCACAATCTTCTGGAAAATGATAAAAGCACACATCCAGTCTCATAAGGTTCAGGTGAATTCAAACAGTCTAAAAGGAGTTATTGTGCGCAAAATATTTACAACTTTTTGCTTTTGATCATCGGTATATCCGGAGCATTGACCTATTCTGACAAAATTGGTAATGGTCAGCATCATTCAGTAGACAAAATTTTACGATAAGATGTCTTGAAAGCGATGAGTTTCTGACTTCTAGGGAGCAGCCGGAAGGAGGAAGAGGTGTCACTGACTTCAGGCTAAGAGAAACTTGAACAGAAGACTTGACTAGACAAGAAAATGCAATCTACCTGGTTTACTGTCAGGAGGTAGACCTCATCAGTAGCTGAAAACGCCTTTCCTACATGGCAACATTTGATACCCTATAGCGAACATGGGTTTGCAGAGCAAACCTTATCCACTACTTGTCTGACTCGTTTGGTTGCTGTATCCCTCATCTTCAAACTTTACAATCAGTATCCACCACTTCGTGCACACGTATATGGTTGCAGCACAAGTTTGACAGAGAATTCAAACCGAGGCCAATGATGAACAGTCAACTTCGGCAGATAGATATCTGAGAATGTGGAGGGTGAGGAAACCTTCGAAGTGCATGGACTACACCAGCTGAGCCTGCTTCTAAGCTCCCTCATGAATATTCACGTCTAAGATTATTGCCTACTTTCCACGTTATCAAAAGCGCTTCAATCCATGCTCATGCAAGTTCTTTATAATTGCGGTCGCTTACTTGTAGTACGCGTTCGCTGGCGTTTATTTTGGAAAGCCACTAAGCATTCGATGAAAGTATCGATTTTATGGCGGTATAATCGATGAACACAAATAGGCAATCGGGGATGTTTCAACGAATATGGCTAGCGGCCCGTATTTTACTATCCTGTTTTTCCATAGACGCTGTATTGCATGCAAATCCAGGGAAATTGATCACGAATAACGATCAGCTACTGATCTGCGAAGGGTTGCCCTGCCATAGGCAAGAACACGGAATTTCCGGATGTAACCTGACCACAACTTTGGATGATTTTACCGTGAGGAATTATGGTCCTCAAAAAGTCCCTATTCGGATGCAAACGATGATACATGGACTCTATACAGTCGAGTGTTACGTGGGACGGAAAGTGAAAACGACAACCATTCTCCTGGTCGGAAACAAAACGCGTATTTTGGATTGCGCTGCGGCTCCAGTACTAATTGATTTGAAAAATCCAGATCCCACCTATGATCTCTGTGTCGAACGAATTGCCGTGCATCCAAAATGGATTCGGAATATGGACCGTGAAATGAAACTCTTGGTATTTCACAGTGTTGAATGCTTTACTGACATGGAACTAATAACCGTAGAAACGAACACCCTCATACTGAATGACCCTGATAAGCTTCCACTGATACCGTTACAAATCAGATGCTCCCGAAAAGAACATGAGCTCACCATCCACGTAATACGTGAGTGACAATGCTTATTCAATGTACAATATGCCTGGTCAACACATTGTTCCCCGGGTAACGCCATCCAAAGGATAGTTTATAGGCTTGTGTATAACTTCGCTCCTCCCCGCACTCCCTAGGAAACCCACAATTTAGACCGCAGAAAGCTACAGTGTTTCATTTGGCAGGCGAATCCAACTGCATAGCAAAATATAGCATAAGACTCCCGAGATGCCGCTGCCATGTGAACGTGTTTAGCGAGGTGGGTTATCAGATATCATCAAACTCTTACATAAAGTTTGGAACAAAAAACATGCTTTCACGACTTTTAACTTTGTAAGGACGTAATCCGCTCATGTCTGTTCAGAGTTTGTAACCCGAAGAGAGTCCACCCTATTGGGAGGCACCAAACTTTTTCTCCAGAGGTCTATTTGGAAAGTTTTGATACTGCTGACTTGCTGATGTGTGCTGAATGATTTTTTTCCAAAGAACGTTTTTCCAAGTATTCAGGAGGTAAGATAACCGGTTAGATAACATATCCGCCACCATTAGAGACCGGAAAAATACCCTGTCTCTATAAATTCCCTGCCTTCATGCATGTAGAAGACCAGCGGTACCTAAATGTGCTGCGAGGGTGTCACCTCTCGTTCGATCTTGCTCCTTCACCCTTTTCGTCCTTCTAGCTCTGGCAAATGAGCTGAAGAACAAAAACTCGTACTAACTGTACAAAACATCTGAGAAGCATATCCACAGCCCCCCTGCGAGAGTCACAGAATCATCCTTATTGAGCCAAGGTTTGTTGAGAAAACCTTAGAGAGGGGAGCCATCTGAAAGGGTCTCATCTTTCCGTGATGTCGTTTTGGAGGGATATTTGTATGCTGAGTTTCTATCGCCACTAAGAAGTTGCGCAGGTAGGAAGTACCGTTTTTGTCTCATATAGACCAAAAATTTGGTTGTGTCGAAATATCCCTCAAGGACACCACGGTTTCTGATTATCCTCAGAAACCACAAAAACCACGACAGCTTCCTAATGAACACCATTTCGACATGAACCAATTTTGTCTGCATTGACAAGCAATTGATCATCATCCTCCTCGTTCCGAACACCGGTTCCTTCTGTGTTTACCTCCCTTCAGCAAGAATGGATACTGCTCTTGTGTGAAAATGTTGTCGTAGGTTGAAATGCTTAAACAAAATACTCTTTCAAGAAGGATTCGTGGGAAAATGGTGAAAATTGCCATTCTTGGCTGTTGTCTACGCTCTAGTGCTACTCCAGTGTCAGAAAGATATTTGACAACAGAGAACACAACAACTTTAGTGCAAACAGGCGAGTGCAAGAGTTACAAGGTGCCTGGAGCTAGTTAAATGGCAATTTTGACATTGAAACCAGGCTGTCTAATCGGCGTTTGGTTAATACTCATCGTCTCGGTCGTAGCAAACCTGAATACTCGTCGGCTTTTGGTGAATTGATCGATCGATTTGCCTAGATATTTGCCGGCTTTCCTATTGAGATTTTGGTGGAGTTTGAGGTTCTGAGTAAGTTCCGGGCATTCTGGGACTACCTTCAGGAATCTGACCTTCCTAACAGAAATAGTTGCAGCTGGTGCAGCTTGCAGCTTGATGCACTGTCAAAGCGTCTCCGAACATCGACGATAGCTGTCCAACAGAGGAAATGCCATTTGCTAGTCTTGCTAAGCTATGCAAACAAAACTTCCGAAATTCGGGAAGTTGTTAATGGCTGACTACTGTTGTTCGTCTTGCAGAGCTTTAGGTTCGCTAATAATTCTCCATAGTCGGAGTGTGCGACTGAACCACAGTTTTCACTAGGTGGTATCCTTCGGTGAGTTAGATGGCGACCGCAACCTTGATAAAAGCTGAGTTTTATACAGTTTTTTGAACCGTAGTGATGGTATGACAGTACGCAAGTACTAAAAACATCTTTTCCGTATCCTTGATGCCAAATTCAACAATCGGAAGAGACGGAAAAAAGCTGTAAACAAGAACTCTCATGTAGGGTCATTCAATAGTCCCAAAGTGGATGGCCTTAATATCCATCCCCACAGATGGTCTGTTGTGCAGATTCATGTTATTCCCGACAGGTGAAATTTCACGTTCCAAAGTTTCAAAAGGCCTCTAGCAGAATCTGCTCTTCTTTCTGGAAAAAAGAACAGTGTTATCCTCTCACTCAGTATTCTATACTAAAGAAGCTTTACTCACATAGATGTAAGGCCCATCATAAAGACAGTAACGAATTTGAAGAGACAAAATGCACTGGGTGTACACTACACGGCGTAACATGGACTGGCGTTCCCTTCATGTTGCAACACGGAGTCAGCTAGTTTGCAGTGAGAGCGCTCTTAGCACCATCTGTGCTTCGATGTGGCTTCCACAGACTACAGTATGCAGAACAAATCACCCCCGTATGTTCAGCCTACAAGTAAACAACATGCGCTAGTACTAGTGACATAGGGGACTACTGCTTCATGGAATGACTGTGCAGAACAAACTTCAGCTTCGGCGAAAAAGGCCATAGACCTCACCTGATCAGAAAACATAATCCTGCTTTTCTCTTGTGACTAGAACGATCATCGTTTTTACCATCATGCCTGTTGATTGTATATGCTCGCTTAGATGATTGTTCAATCAAATTTGAGTGGTAAACTTTCGAGCCTGGTCATTCAGGTCCATCAGGCTGCGTCCCACACCAATTGAACATCTACACTGTTTGCCCAAGTAGCTTGGTCACACTCACATGACCGTTGTGATTTTGTACCGTCCGTGACGCCCACTAAAGAGATTAGTATTTTGCTCACAAAGCAGCGGAATACTGAACATGACTTACTGTAACTTGAAGGGGGGAATAGTTCCGACGACATAATATATCCTCTTCAAAGAAAGAGTTTCCATCGGGACTTTAGAGCAGCCATCTCGTAGTTTCCGAAATACTCCATTACAAGGAGGATACATCACAATGGTAGTGGTATCGCTGTTGAGTAAACTGCTAATCTGGCCATTAGATGATGCACATTAGAACGTGTGTTTTGACTGTCGTCCAAATGATAGTACATCTTGTTAGCCTGTATGATTGATGTATCCTTTGTGATACAGAGAATCTTGTTATTTTGTTCCCTGAAGAATCGGTTGAGTGGAAAACGGCTGCCATTTCGGCATCGTTATTTGGTATTGGAGATAAACAATGAAGCAACACGATGTTGCGATACTATTGTGACATTTACTTTGGCTTGACGTGCGGCAAACGGTGTCTGATGACCTACCAAACCGATTAGTGATAATCATGACTTTTTGCACACCTAATCCTCATGATTGCTGTTACAGTAAGGTGACCTAGATGGTCCAGCAACTTGCACAACGTTTCGATACTATCGGATCAGTCCGCGGGTAGAGTGATACACAATTGTAACCTGATAAATCACCGAAAATGGGCGATAAATGTGAAGCAACTGATGGACATTGGACTCATTTTTCTGTTTGTTTTTTAGGATCCGTATGGCTTCAACTACCAGACCGTGCAAGGAATAAAGTGTATAAGATGTCTCGAGCACAGTAACGTAGTTATCCTGGCAAGGCAGGTGTCATATAACACACATCTCGCTACCCTAGAACACTACTGATACTCAGTGCAAACTGGACGTAGCCCAACACATTTTGGCCGGTGAAGCATGTCGTGATATTACCCGCTCAAAATATCAACTAAATCTCAAGGAAGAATGGTAGAGTAACTGGGAATCTGCCAAAATGATCGTACAAACTGAAGTGTGATAGGATTCTCGGAGAAGCACGAGAAGCATACAATTGAATGTCTCCTAAACGGTTGGAAATGCTGGAATGTTGTTTTATTATTGAATATATCTCCAAGAACAAACTCTGCAGTCGAGGAAAACGTTCAGCTGGTGGATATTCAAAACGAGGATATTGTACTACATTGCGACTGTTGAAAGAGGGTGCAAATCATATTGAGAAGAACTGAACTGTCGGATTTCGATTATTGTAGGCTTGCATAGATAAACCTTAAGGAACACGTGACACTAGTGGGATTGATTGTAGAATTGAATTTATCCCCCAGAATGAAATGGCACAATGGCAAAAATCTTTGTCATTGGCCATTGGATGTCTCACGCAGACATTGGACGTTTCAAGCACTCCCTACATCATACAGTCTCATCCCTATATCTCATGGACGAGGCTTGACTTATCTCGTAAAAATTGAAAAATATGCACTTTCGAACATGCGGTACACGAGTTATTTGTCTTGGTGCCATGGAAGCTACACAGTACAATGAAGCAATAGGTGATAACTAATTACTTCTCCGGTTCTCAGTTTTTCCACGTTGTTGCGCACTTTGTTGCGTACTTTTAACCACAAAGCCGTTGTCGGTCTTGGTATTTATTTGGGCCTAGCTAAGTAGGAAAAAAGCCAATATATCAAATCAGATGACAAGCTCTGGCGAGAAGCGTATAAGTACATCCTACTATTACACCAGTTTGTATTGGTTTGGCAAACACTAATTTCATCAAATGTTTGATGTGACTGATTTCACCGCAGTCAGCCTACTTGAGATATTGCTGACGAATTTTTCGTATCCAACCCGCTACATTCTGTCCGGTAGCCTGAATGTTTCACCGTTGGGCAACAAGCGGCTGATTGGCAGTGTGCGTAACTCGCGCTGCTCATCCTACCACTCATGACTAAGTGAAATGTGTCCCGTGATTGAACAGCAGAAGCACGTATGGCCGGACTAATTATGCATGTTAGTCAGCAAAGTTGGGTTGTGGGTACGTTTATTTTGATAGAGGCTGCATGTCACCCATAATGAAATCGGCCTCAACAGTTTTACAGTACTCACCTCGGTCTACACACCTTTTTTGCTCAAATAACATTCTAGTGCAATTGGTTTTACCTGTACTGCCGCTTGTAGTGTACAAAGTAATTCTTGAAGTGACATGGCTCAAATTAGGTTCTTTAGCGTGTTCGGCGTGTCATTAACTGTAGTGATTCACCAGACTGTCCACGTGTTCCCAATACTTGCATAGATCTTCATCTTCTAGGTTGAGCTCTGTTATAGGACTATGTTGCGATCGACAAACTTAAATGTCTGGCCTCCTCCGGCGAGAGGAAAATAGCTTTAATGAATCAACATCGTACTGGGGTCTGAGTCTGGTCAGCAGTGAACGATTCTCACATAATTCGTGTTCCAGGAAACACGAGATTGTTAAACCGATTAGTATAAAAATAACAATATTTTTTCCATAAAGGAAGCCATTCCCAAGGTTGCTGAAAACTCTTCGACAAATGAACTGTTTTCAATTGGCTACATTATGATCTAATGTAGAAATATTCCCACTTAGATTTCTTATCGTTGTGTCAAGCTCTCCTCCTCCCGAAAGGGCGAACGCCTACCTGAAGCACAAGGCTTTTTACCTCCATAGTACGTAATTGAATTTTATGGCAACCAAGAGTGAACTGCTTCCGAAGCACAATGTGAGTTTCGGTCTCCCTGTTACGGGTATCGTCCAAATCAAGCAATTGGCCCAAACAACGTGGCAAATCACCCCAATTGTGAGCTGAAATCTGTTTGATAGAGTCAGGAAGTCTCATACCTTTTTAACAGATTTGGAGCAGACTAAGTGTGATTGTCAGCTGGATGCCGACTCCTGGGCCACATTTCACAGGCTCAGTAACATCCTAAGGTCGATGTAATCCCAGATGTGAGTTCAAATTTGAGTAAATTACGGTGCACATAGTCTGGTGTTGCCAGCTGAGCCTTGAACTACAGCAGAGTGTAGCTGTCTGGAACGCATTTTTTGAAGTTTCGTAAGCCCGTGGTGAACAGATGGTCCAGCGAATAAGAACACATCGTTTCCATGTGTCACTAAAAATAACACAAAAGGTTAAACATTGAACTGATGTAGCTTGTCACTCACATGCATGGCACCGTTATAGAGATATAATTCCCGGTCACTCACCCGCCTCATTTGACTTGCAAACCCTTGCACGGTTTAACTGCATCAGATTTTCATTACTGACCCTGAATTATGCTCCTGAGTCTCGCAATTCACTGAGTCCCCTCCTTCAATCACCACCTAGTAAGAATTGTTTACGTTTTTCCTCGCTGTCAGTGCTTTCTACCCCTCCCAGCATATTGTTTTGAGATCGCTCTTAGTTTACTTCGCCCCGTTGTAACCTCATTCATTTGGTGACTGATTTTGTCTCGTCTTACCACGAGTTCATTGTGTGGTAATAACACAAATCACGTAAACGTTTGTCTCCAAGGTTCACCAAACGAGACCTATGCTCTATATACAAACAACAAAGAAGGTGATATGTGGAAAAATGAAAAAGATTTGTTTTTAGCATTTCGACTGAAGGACGGAAATTCGGAAAAACTGCGACCTGACGAATGTACGGTTTTCGTAGTGGACCGCAATATTGAAAATCCGATTAAAAATGGAGTTTTTCGAAAGTCTATGCAGAAACATAGTGGAAAACACAAGTTTCACTGCAAGCACTATCTTTTGCACCTATCAGGAGAGGTGGAGATGACTTTCCATGATCGCCTTTTATGCCACATTGATTGTCTTTCCTACGTTCGACAACCAAAGCGCATTCAACGAGTGACCAAAATGTGTTTTTGCACAACACCGGGACTCACTCGGCTAAAACCAGATATTTATTGTGTTGAAAACACTGGATTGCAACTAAACATTTCTCGAGGCATCTTAACATTGTTTCCCTCAGTACTTTATCCTGCTCAAATAAGCTTTCAGTGTCGTGGCTGTTGGACAGAAAACAACTGTGGCGAAGAAGAGCGAATCATCTATGTAGATGGTGAGTTCATATTGCATTCGCGGTAATGGTTGAGTCTCATAGTGATCAATAAGGTTGTGTTAGTTGATGAACACAAATCATATGAATCGTTTGAGTACTTCCTGTATTTTTCTGCCGATTACTTACTTGATGAGCGAATGGTTTTTGAAGCTATCAATAGTTACGAGTTGTTTCGGTCTTCCACGGTTTGTCGCCAAACATTTCACAGGCAAGAATGGGCCTGAAGAAAGGTATAACAGAGCAACTATTTTAAGCTGGCCACTCAGCCCTGGAAACATATTCCAGAAAATGTGGAACGCGTGCAGTTCGCTGGAAAATCTCGTAGTTGAGAAATTGTCTGACGTTTCCCATGAAAAATCAGCAATTGACGGGAACCACAAATTACTCCATCCAAGAGCAGCTGGAAAGATTGATTCTATCGATATCAAGTCTTCAGATGAACAGTTAGCTAAATGAAGACTACCATATACAGCTGCATAAACTAAGAAGTTTGATAGAAGGATAGCTGAAAGTATGCAATGCGCAACCGGTCTTTTGTGGTGGAGTAAACCTGATCTTGCACTTGCCTGAAGATGTCAAAGATATGACCGCGAACCATTGCTACTGGCCTTGTTGCTACGATCGTTGGCGATCACTACTGCTGTTGCTGTAATACATCTTGTTTTGATGGGTTGAGCTTTCCCGTAAATATGACTAGAGCAGATTTGGTAGTGTTTCGTGCGATCTGTTGCTCGCACGGTGGCACACTGAAGCAACTGGGTGTGAATTGAGACTTCGCGTTGGGAAGAACAAATTGCCTTTCAGCAAAAAGTGAGGAACGAGAACCGGAAAACTGAAGCCTGCATCTTGGCGTTTGCAGTTAAGTTGTTTTGCTCTGAACTAGGCAATGAAGCCGGTATCCTCAACGTGTTGGTGTGGTTTGTCAGTGATTCTGCCAATCATTTTAGAGTATAGGTTGGTATGCTTATTTACCATAGATAAGTACATGTGTACATATCTTCACTGGTTGGAGATACACAGCTTCACTATACGACGTACTGATGACATCACCCTGACTGGTGATGAAATGTTTGTAACCAGATTGCTCAACTGAGTGAACGGACCGGAAAAACACCCTGAGCACGTCTCAGTGTTCCAAGTCTGTGATGACGAAAGAGGTGGTTGTTCATAACAACCATCGTGTTGACCAAAACAGTCCAAACCGTGGCCAACCATTGTACGCAATTCAAGTTAATCAGGTTTGGCTTTTTGGTACAGAAGATTATCACGTCATCAGAAACAGACGCTGCTGTGTTACACTTTGCGATTATGCTCATTGTGTACGTCTCATGATCAGGCTTCAGAAGCCAACAGCACAAATCCTCGAGCACACGGTGCTTTCGTAAATTACCGGATTTCTTTCTTGTTCTGGCTATTGCATATTTTGTTAGATGCTTACCAAGGTTTATGTGGTCCAAATATTTTCTTCGGTGATCCACGTAGTTTTGGACACTATTGTTTATTCCTGTCCTACTGCCACAGTGCGAAAAGGTTTTACTTGTTTGAACCAACGTAAGTTCAACACGCGCAATTACCCTTGAGGTGAATTTGAATCTCAACTACAATTCTATACAGTGACTTTGAAATAAGACTAGTTCAGCCTAAATAATTCGTAGGCATTACGTACTTCATACAACTTGCCTCTTGGAAATATTAAAAAAACAAAAGTAAGCTTCATGAGTGAAAAAGTTTGTAACCGGACGCAAAGCTCCAGAATTCTCACCGATTCCATCCCAAACAGACCGCTGTGTGGCATCGTGTAACCATGCCTGAACTCCTATAGAATGTCATAAATGGCCTCTCGTCCCCGTCCTTATACGATGTGTTGAATATATATATCTGAGAGAGCCAGCTGCGGACGACCACGCTTGAGCATGTACGGACATGCAAGAAGCTGAAGTATTATGGATATAAAGGTAACTTTAAGTAATTAAAAGCTCTTCGTTCCACCGACTTTTTTCTACATACTCACAAAGGGAATTGTATTTATTACAGACATCAGAAACGGAGGGTATACAAACAAATGCTGCTGGATATCCGATAATACTCATTCTAACCGCCGTACAACAGGTGGTAATAGTGACTGCACGGTTCCTGGTAACCTACAACCAGATGTTTTATTTGCTTTCAAATTTTCCCATGTCAACTCGTTAATGCTTGACTTCCCATAGAAAGGCAACAGCCCATTGGATGAGCAAAAGGGGTTTGTGCTGAAGCGAAGAATGCGTGTTTTATTTGCTTTCAAATTTTCCCATGTCAACTCGTTAATGCTTGACTTCCCATAGAAAGGCAACAGCCCATTGGATGAGCAAAAGGGGTTTGTGCTGAAGCTGGTTGAAGAATGCGTTATTCTCCCACATTTTTTGACATAAAACAAACCTTTAAAAGAAGTGTAGAAAGCCATGTTAAGTGGCTACCGATGAGGGGAATAAAAAGATGAATAAACTTTCACATTTTGAAGAGCACTTGGACAATGTTTACTACTGTTTTAGCTCAAAACTCAAGGTTAGACGCCGTTACACAATCTTAAGACCCAGACTATTCAATGAATGTCGGAATTCAAAGGACAATTTGAACTTTTGAGTAATAGAGCTCAGGGAAACAGTTAGACAAACAGGCTTGGTTGACTTCAAGCACACATAAACACGGTAAGATCTGGTTATGTCAGCGTTTTCAGATTTTCTGTAGTACTTTTAAGTGGAATAACCAATAGGCTGATGATTTCGAAGTCCCAAATTAGATGTACATCCTGGAGTGGATCAGTGTAAGTCGAGGGGACCTGACTCCAATCACATCAGAACGCGTATGTATGGCCAGCTGTGTAATTGCGGGTGCACGGGAGACACGATTACAGGCCACGCTAAAGGAGATATTGTTTCGAGTTATAGTTTTTTTATCGATCTTTACGTGGTACGACGAGAAGATAGAATACAAAATTTTCTTAAATGTGGAATTATTTTCTGCCAAGTTTGTTTTCTTTTTTTTTGTCAGCGTTTCTCGCAATTCAAGTCCCTTCTACTCAGGTAATCTTGTTTCTTACTACATGTTCTAGATCCACCGAGTCGTTCGCTAAACGTCAGATTGAATTCAACATCGACAGTCTATTACGCATCAAATTTTACATCCGAGTTTTCCTACTGCATGGCGTGGACGTCTGGTGTTGGTTGTAATGATGCCGACGTGGTCGCTCTCAAACCGTCATGCGAATACGACTTGGACTCTTTGCAGGATTCATCACTTTTGGTTGAGTGCAGACTACCGTATGTAAAGAAACTCTGGAGTTTCAATGTCACGGCGATTGAAGACAGACCACTAGTGGTCGACTGCGTGAGTGAACCCGTCATTGTGGATGTGGAACAGTCATCAGGATATCGGCTTTGCAGAGCTACTGGGCTGCACCAGAAAAATAAGAAGGAAGCTCTGTGCCTCTCTGAACCACCTGGACTGACGATTGAAAATGGAATACTAATAATAGAAAGATCTGACCTCAATTCATTTTCATACACCGTAGACTGTGACGGCTCAAATACGACAGTTCTAGTCTACGTCGCAGGCAAGTGTCAATCTCTCGTTTTTGTGTGCTAGCTGGGTCCTATTTCAGCAGACAAGTAGGTAGTTCAAATAAATAACTTTCTTATTGCTTCTCTAAGTCAAGCCATACAGTACCAATATACGGGGTGGGGGAGAGAACGACTAAATTTATTCCATCCTATGACCAAACCACCAAAAACAGTAAGCCAAACGCAATTTTGGTTCCACTTTTGGTGTATTCTGAAGTCCCAGCGCATGTGGACAGTGCAGGGCGGAGTAGGGCATGGCAGGGGAGGGTCGGGGCGGGCAGGAAAGGGTAGGGCAGTGAAGGGAAGTGAATGGAAGGGCATGGCGGTCAAAGCAAACCAGTGTTCTCCAAACGTGCACAAAGGGCCTCAGTATTCGCACAATATAATTGGAATTTCGAAAGCTATGTGTCCCTGATGGACTAAATCGGTGCTCAGTATTCGCAGAATGAAGTTGGATTTTCGAAAGTTATGACGTGTCCCTTGTGGACCGAAGCAATCGGGCGATTGAGTCGAGAGTACCAGTCCAAACTTTTAAGCCCCGTTTAGGCATCCCTGGGAAATTATCCCACAAGACTTTTCAGCCTGAGGCATGGTTGCTTCAGTGAGAAATGAAATTTGGTGACCTGCAAAAATATGAACATAGATTAGGACGCTTTTTGGTTTGAGCACACACAACAAAATTCAACATTCTGACGCAAAATGTTTTACCCTACACCCAAAGGTTTTGCAGCTGAAAGCATTGTGCGATTAATGGATTCCTGCACAAAAACCAAAACCATTTGTATGCACGGGCAGTGATAATCTAGTGTAGTTACGCTGCATTCGACGTCTCTTCCAAATTGATGTGAGGTTGTAAGATCTCAGTCTGTTTGGTTCAGGGAGCGGGTGAGTCAGTAAGCTAGTTCACTCATGTTTGCTACCCACGATCAGTCCATCGCGTTGGTGCGTTACCCAATGAAGTAATCGTCGGAATGGAGGTGACAGAAGCTGGTAAACTTCCTCACTCAGGCGCCATTGGGAGCGAAAAATACCTTCAGGTGTGATTAACATATACGTAGCAGGCAAAAGAAGCGCACACTGCAACCGTTAATCGCGGAGAACGAATAAGCGCCGCCCGCACTGACTTAGACGCTGTTTTAGGGTTGGTAAGATTGTCGGAATCGAAGAACCATCAGAACACCTGCTGTGACAACTTCGCCTAACTTTGCTGCCCTCACGCTTAAAGTACACGTGGGCATGCCTGTAGGCTTATTTTAGGCCTGTTTTAGTTGGAACAATATCAATTCATCTGGAATTTGCTTGAAACCAAGTGAATGGTCGTTATTTCAGGTTTGGTAAACAAATGATGTTTTTATCCATAGACAGTGTTTTACTTTTGAAACAAAAGCTTCATCAAGCCAAGTGAATACGCAACCAGGTTGACCGAGTTTTAAGGCAGACGGAGAACCAATCAGCGAGGCAATATACGGGGTGGGGGAGAGAACGACTAAATTTATTCCATCCTATGACCAAACCACCAAAAACAGTAAGCCAAACACAATTTTGGTTCCACTTTTGGTGTATTCTGAAGTCCCAGCGCATGTGGACAGTGCAGGGCGGAGTAGGGCATGGCAGGGGAGGGTCGGGGCGGGCAGGAAAGGGTAGGGCAGTGAAGGGAAGTGAATGGAAGGGCATGGCGGTCAAAGCAAACCAGTGTTCTCCAAACGTGCACAAAGGGCCTCAGTATTCGCACAATATAATTGGAATTTCGAAAGCTATGTGTCCCTGATGGACTAAATCGGTGCTCAGTATTCGCAGAATGAAGTTGGATTTTCGAAAGTTATGACGTGTCCCTTGTGGACCGAAGCAATCGGGCGATTGAGTCGAGAGTACCAGTCCAAACTTTTAAGCCCCGTTTAGGCATCCCTGGGAAATTATCCCACAAGACTTTTCAGCCTGAGGCATGGTTGCTTCAGTGAGAAATGAAATTTGGTGACCTGCAAAAATATGAACATAGATTAGGACGCTTTTTGGTTTGAGCACACACAACAAAATTCAACATTCTGACGCAAAATGTTTTACCCTACACCCAAAGGTTTTGCAGCTGAAAGCATTGTGCGATTAATGGATTCCTGCACAAAAACCAAAACCATTTGTATGCACGGGCAGTGATAATCTAGTGTAGTTACGCTGCATTCGACGTCTCTTCCAAATTGATGTGAGGTTGTAAGATCTCAGTCTGTTTGGTTCAGGGAGCGGGTGAGTCAGTAAGCTAGTTCACTCATGTTTGCTACCCACGATCAGTCCATCGCGTTGGTGCGTTACCCAATGAAGTAATCGTCGGAATGGAGGTGACAGAAGCTGGTAAACTTCCTCACTCAGGCGCCATTGGGAGCGAAAAATACCTTCAGGTGTGATTAACATATACGTAGCAGGCAAAAGAAGCGCACACTGCAACCGTTAATCGCGGAGAACGAATAAGCGCCGCCCGCACTGACTTAGACGCTGTTTTAGGGTTGGTAAGATTGTCGGAATCGAAGAACCATCAGAACACCTGCTGTGACAACTTCGCCTAACTTTGCTGCCCTCACGCTTAAAGTACACGTGGGCATGCCTGTAGGCTTATTTTAGGCCTGTTTTAGTTGGAACAATATCAATTCATCTGGAATTTGCTTGAAACCAAGTGAATGGTCGTTATTTCAGGTTTGGTAAACAAATGATGTTTTTATCCATAGACAGTGTTTTACTTTTGAAACAAAAGCTTCATCAAGCCAAGTGAATACGCAACCAGGTTGACCGAGTTTTAAGGCAGACGGAGAACCAATCAGCGAGGCTTCTCTCAACTACCCGAATGCGTTAATGCGAGATCTTCTGGTTAAGATTGATCACAGGTAAGACAGATGAATTGGGGGGTATTCATCATCAAGTTGGATAAGAGAGTTTTGGTCTTTCGGTGCAAGGCACTCTGATCAATTATTCACCTTGGGTGCTGTTAGCAGATTTTGCTGATCCCTGGGTATTTAGGGGTACTAGGATAATTGGTTTGAGTTTGAAGAGATCAAGTGGACCTCACTCTGCATGGGTTCTGTTCTTTGGACCCAGACTATTTCACCGATTAAGGCTCTTTTACGAATCAACTTGAATGACCCAAAACCGCTCGCCACAACCTTGCTAGCACAATGGAATTTGCAAAAAACTGAACGTGGGGCAACCAACTAGACGTAAAGGTTAATCGACTCCGGTGTATTTCATATCAGCAAGTCTTGGAAGACAACTGTTATCAACCGTAAACGATGTTGCGCTTACCTGAAATGACGGATAAAATAAGTTCTAGGAATTTGGAAGCATTAGGAAAAGGACTTTCTCAAGGCTATGAAGTAGATTCTTTCTTTTAAATTCAAAGTATCATCAACGTACACCGGTAACGGTTTAGTCATGAAGGTGCAAGATAAAAAGAACGGAGAACGTAATGTATGTCATGAAGAGTCGGCTCGGAGGTGTAGTGACGAAGACAATCGGCTGCCCAGATATGTCCAAAAAGAATCAGTCAACTTGATCAAACCCTGGTAAGTTCCATTTTCAGCAGGTTTGCTCACACTGATACATAATGGAGACTTAATGCTCCCAGCACGAGCAACCAACCGGAGAAACATGCGGTAATAAAGTGCATAAGAACTGATGGTGATGTCCACCACACATGTTTTCACATTCTCCATAATAAGGGAGCACATGAGCTTAGCTGTTTAAAAGACACCTAACTTCATCTGCGTATTGTGTGACTGCAGCGCGGTATTCCGGAGAATTGCGACTATTTTGAATTAGGTTGGATGCACTCACAGGTATGGATGGTAGTATGATGCCCACTGGACGATCCGTGATTTCATGGTACTTAGGGGAACTAGCGCTCAAACACATGGATTCCAACCACATAGATAGTAGATTTAACAAAGCCACTGCTCGTAGACATGAATAAGGGCTTCAAACAGGCAAGGATTTTGAACGGCGAATCAAAATGCACAATGTTGCGCTCGCGTAGCAAAAGCCATATCGATGTTTGCGTTGTGTTCATAGCTAACACTACTCTTACGCAAAATGGTTGAAGGCTACCTCTATTTCATCCTCGTCAATGGGTTCAATTCTCAACTGCGTATTACCGGAAGGTGGTGTGTACGAAGTTTTGTTATTTGGTCATAAATATAATCAGTTTTGCGAATCTTTGTCCAAGGATCACACCTGTATTCAGTTGCCGTTTTTCTTGGAAGGCCATTCAGATTTGCCCTTGATGTTCCACAACCACACAAGAAGTAAAGCTAGAAGACTGACTAAAAATAAGGTCACCCTGCAGGCGCCAATGATATTCGGTTAAGCAATACTTGGCTCTGCGGACATTTTGCCAGGCACATCTGAAATGCTACTGTTCACTGGTGCAACTGCTGATTAAGTAGCCTTGTTGGTGAACTCTGGCATTCGCAGTGCACGCAGAAATCAGTAAGGTGTCTAAAACTCTTTTCGAAAGGATGCTAGATAGATAGATAGATAGATAGATAGATAGATAGATAGATAGATAGATAGATAGATAGATAGATAGATAGATAGATAGATAGATAGATAGATAGATAGATAGATAGATAGATAGATAGATAGATAGATAGATAGATAGATAGATAGATAGATAGATAGATAGATAGATAGATAGATAGATAGATAGATAGATAGATAGATAGATAGATAGATAGATAGATAGATAGATAGATTAGATAAATAGATAGATAGAGATGTGATTGTCGGTATTACTCCTAAGAGAAATAATCATGGTGCCCTTATTTGTTCGTTCACTGCTGACGCCTTGTAATGCAGTTAACATCGTTGACAAATAAAATGTTCTCTCTAGTGCGATTCAGTGTCAACCGCAAGCGTGGACGTTAGATGATGAGTTGACTTCATTTGCATAGTTAACTGCACAACTGGCGGTAATCAGCCTGCTGTTATCAAAACTTGTCATAATCATGACGCAGCAGTATGACAAACTGTATTTTGGAAACAAGCTTATAGAATCGAGCAGTGGTATTGGTGAAAGTGAGGTTATTTACAATTAAGCCCGAGAAAATCCTCAGATCAAAAGCTGGCTTGTGGGGCTTTTTCAGATGGTACTTACAGAATGTTATTCTTAAAGGAGCATTTGAATCCTGTGCATGCTGGCGAATACTGTGAGGACATGTTCTTTTAAATGGATCCGTGTTGTATTGGAATTCTTGTAAGGCCATATCAGTCTATCACTAGGCAAGCCTCGGTTTTTCTGTGAGTTATTACCGAAAATTCATTTTTGTGTAATAGTGCGCACTTGTAGGGTGAAAACTGGGATAGAGTCCCTGTCTCGACATAAAGCCATCATGGCGAGAAAGGTGTATTTGTTCATTCATGGCAGATAAACACTACTCTTTTGCATGAAATTCACACAAGTTCCGGGTTAATGGCTTAAGATGCTACGAAACTATTAGGTTGATGGATGTTCTTCGGAGAGGTTTCTATAAAGGAGAGGATTGCTGTACAATGTATGCAGTGTATATTAGCCATATTTTGCAAGGCGCGCCAGATGCTTTCAGCCGATAGCCTTGAAGGGTCCGGGTATTTTGGCCCTCTAACAGAGGATACAAATGAACCTTCAGATTTCATTTTTTCGTGATCAGGTTTCATCGTCGTCGGCTTTAATAACATAAGATTTCATTCCTCATGCACATATAAGCTCCAATTTTCTCACCCGGCTGCCGCAGGTCATGATATCGCACTGGCAAGCACTCCTCCTAAAATCAACCGACTGGCTCGTAACTACAAGCTGAAGTTCCACATCAATTACGAACCGACTCTCTGGAAACCGGTTCTTGACCGTGTCAAACCTGGTCAGCTTAACTGTACCGCTTTGGATGAACTAACTGCAAGGGAAAGCTGGTTTGAATTTGCATACGATGAATTGATCGTTCATCAGGTTCCGGATGGCACCTACACATCGCTGTTGGTGCTTTGTCGGGACCATTGGGTCAGACGACAAATGAATGTAACCATTGATTCAAACTTGGGTACGTTTTCTGACTTATTTTTACTACTTGTTTCGCACCTGAAAGTCACCATCTGAACCACTGAGTTTCAGGTTGAAGGAGGACTACTGTCCACTATTTGAAGTTTCCATGTGCTAGAAAGTTTAAATGATGACTGGAGTTTCATCGGGTTTACAAATGTACTGCTGTTCCTTAAGATGACTGATGCCAACATAGCTACTAGGAGCAACCCTCAAGTTGCATGCCAGTCAGTGTCATATGTACACATAAATGCATNATATATATATATATATATATATCACTGCGCGATATTCGAGAAAATTGGAACCATTTCATCTCCCCCTTATGATCATGAACAGAGGAAACTCCGTAGAAAAGATATGTGTATTCTTGGCAGATACATGTAAAAAGAAAGAGACAAGGTAGTATATGTAAAACGAAAAGTCTCTAACCGTTTAAGAACACATCGTGAAGATGGCGTTATCAGTTCCAACGTTTTTAAGACTAACAAGACTGTTGAATCCAAGATATCTTATCAAAATGACTTTGTCAAAATCTACAAGATGATGTACATGATCGCCAAATAGATCTTGTGGTGAATTCAACGTACCACACAGTGGCCCATTGGATGATAGAAGCGTTAGGACCCGTTGGGTAAAGTCTAGCTGCACAGTTTCGAAGTTAAATTCGAGTTTGTGAAAACAACAAAAGAACTCAAAGTATGGACTAGATAAGGTTTTCTCTTGACGTTTTATCACTTTTCATCAGTGTCCCACTGTTAGAAACTACTGATCTTACCTGCCATTTTGCCGCTTACTCGATATTTGAAATTGCTCTATCTTTCCTGGGATTTTCGAACGCTCATCTGTATGGACAAGCTGCTAAGGTTGTAAAAGCATCTCCTCTAGGACCCTTGCCATGTTGAAAATGAACCAAGTGATGGCATTCAATGACGGTACCGATTTGTAGATGACATGTTTTGTGCAGCTATTAAAAAGGTTGAATTGGAGCGGTCGCCACACCACTTAAAAGGTATCCATTATCCCATATGCCTTACTATAGAAAAGGAGGAAAACAGGAGACTTCCGTTCTCAGACTTGCACTTCAATCTATCAGATAGACCAGCAGAGCATACAGTATATAGAAAGAAGACGTAGGTCAGGAAGCACATTAGCTTTTTTTAGCTTCGTTCCACCGAGACAAAAAAACAGCATTGTACGATGCCTTATTTCGAGAACTCGGGAGTTTTTCCCAAGTGGTACGTTGCCTGATGAACTAACAAGATTACGTAATACGCTTTTGAAAATCGGCTATACAAAGATATATAATGATAACAATAATGAGCAACCACCTAAAAACAATATGGTTGACAGAAGCTAGCTTGCCTTCCGTCGGATATTAGGCTGTTAAGATATTAGTAGCGAAATTGGATAACGCCATAAAAACTACTTTCACCATTGCCCAATTGTTTTGTCCTTTTAAAAGCCACCCCGCCATCGGTTTTAACCTCATCTATGATAGTTTATTCATTCAGGTGGTTCTACGACGTGTCATGTGTTGACTGAAACTTCTTGATCGGTGGCAACCACCAGAAATGACAATCAAAAAGCTGTGAGGGATCATTAATAAGTGCCATTTTTGCCAACTTAATGGTCATGGTCACAGCCTTCAGAGTCGCGTAGAGGGTTCCACCGTACGTCTCCAAAGTTATACGGACGCGCATACTTGAAGTGGCTGAGATTTTCCGTTATGTAAACGGTAAGACTAAGGACTATGAAGGGTGCCTGATAACAGCATTCATTCTCTCGTTTCAGCTAAATTCCAGATACTTAAATGCATGCCTCAGCAGTACAACTTCTAGCCAACTTCTGGAAAACTTTATCAGAAAGTCATTTTTGAACATGGAGATTTGTGCGGGTATCGGATAAAAAGATCAATCATTTTTCCGCCATTTTCACCGAATGAGCATCCCGAACATCTGACACAAGTTTATTTTTTGTCCCTGACCGCGTTCCTTCTACATAAAAGTTAACACAAATAACACTCAGCACACGCAATGAAATTTAAAATGAATTCGATTTCACCCGTATAAGCACAGTAGACAGTTGTTGCTTAGAGAAATACTCTAAATGTGTTCCCATGAAACGGCTGATTTTTTCGAGTGAAAACTAGGCATTCTGTTTGAATTCTGATTTAATTATAGGAACTGACTAGGCAGATTCGTGTCCAGATCGTATCGTTGTCTATGTGCGGCAACCACAATGGACAGCACCACACCCAGTTATGTCATCTGTAAGCAGAAATGGGAAACGGAAATTCGGATTCAGCCTTATAAGCGTTATTCAAATACTGGATAGCATACATCTTTGTGGGTTTATTCAGGCAGGCTGATTGCGCAACCCACCCTCGGAATAATCGTCTTCCGTGATGACTGTTTCCCTGCTCTAAGGTTCCTTTATCACACCATAGCCTCATTAGCGTGTCAGGATGGTCCATTTTTGGTGGGTGTTTTCTCTCCACCGTGTGTATTTTATCCTGATATCAAAACCATTTACGCAGGCACCGTTTTGCAGACGCGTTCGTTACCAGATTCTCTGAAGTTCAATCGAGCATTTTGTCAAAACGAAAAAAAAGCATACACACATTTGCAAACAAATTCGGTTTTGCGAGAGAATCACCTGGAACCCCAATGAATCTCTCGTTTATGATGTTTCTAAAGGATAAAATCGTTTCTAATTCTTTCGCTGTGTATGAATGAAATAAACAGGGAGATAAAAAAGAAACCACTCCTTAGATGGTGCGAGTGCATCCACAACCGCCAGCACTCACCTGGTGTCATACGCGTTCGCTGAATATTCTACATGCTAGCAGGCTATCTAGTACCACCAAGTTCCCTATTAAGACTATCTCACAAGAGAAGTCAATACCGTCTATGTGCACAGGAAGGAACAATGACTTCCGCCTGAGAGAGTGCGTTCTCTTAGCAGAGGTTGAGGTCAAAGTCTACGGTAGACAGGCGTTGTTCCTAGCATCTCATCTGTCCGAAATCGAGTAAATGCGAACAAATACGTGGCTGTGGGTGGGTGCCTACGTAAGTGGGTTTACTGTCAGGATGAAGTACAAACCACCATAAATGCATCATCTTGGCACGTTAATGAATCTTTGTTTGATTACACTCTCTGAGTGATATTCTGGCCACATGATCTTACCGCAGGATTAGTGTTGGTGACAAGCCGGTCACAAGTCATACATGGTATGGTCGACCATAAGGCGATGCTGTGTAACTCTAAGCAGTAACCTCAACCTATACTGATTACCTGGTCAGAGCCCATAAAAGTGGTCAGACCAGATGTTTTTCTCACAAATCAGGGTCCATTTTCAGTTATTCTTCTGCTGAAAAATTGCACTTCATCCATTAAGTAGAATGAGTCAAATACGGTAGTACAGTACACTTCATAGCCAAGCTGATCAGAGCACGAAATCTTACCTGTTTGAAAGTTACATGATGAAGAGAGCTGAGAAATTCATATTTAAGAAGAACTTTCAAGTTTACGCGAAAAAAACTGCCGAGGCATGCAAAGTTAATTTATGTTTTAAAACCGCCCTTTTGTGTGCATCAGAAACCACCATTATTGCACATCATTCAATGATGCGGAGGTTGAGTATTCGCCTTTTAGCAGGAGTGGCGAGTGAATATTGTTGAAACAAGAACACTCTGCTCTCAAGTAAAACGTACTTGGTATTCACATGCAACTATATTTACGGCACAGAAGTAATGCACAGAAGTAATCTCTGTGGTCCAAACAACAACCACTGACTCACAATAACCGGCGGGTGCTTCAGTTTGCGGTTGCCACACTGCTTGCAGCAACCAACAATGACTGTGTTCCTTGACTCTAAGGTTGCCTTTCACTCTGTGAACCGTCAGGAACTATGCCAGTCTCTATGGAGCAAAGATGTCCTCCATAAATCCTTGACCCTCCTCAAGACGTTGTACACCAAATCCCGCGGCCGAGTGGAGGTTTACAGGAAGCTCTCGCCTCACTTCACACACCACATCAAATGGTGTCAGGCAGGGCTGTCCTTTTTCACCTTTCCTCTTCAAATTCGTCAGTGATACGACTAAGGAAGACTCACTATCAGGCTCCAATAACTGTGGGATCGAAATGCCACCGAGGCGATCGCTCACAGATATCGAGTACGCCGACGACAGAACTCTTCTTGGATCTGACGCCGTGGCAATATCAAAATATCAAACAATCCTGATTTACGGTGTGGCATGCGCTTCACACATGCAAAGTGTTAACTGCCACTGCAAAGTCGGGTGGGCTCCAACCCTAAGCTTATGCTTGCGGATGAGCCGGTTGTGGTAGTAGACAAGTTTATCGACCTAGGTAGCTGCATTAATCCGGTGGTGCTGAGAAAGATGATATTTCCATCCGCATTGGGAAGGCCAGAGCAGCTTTTGTAAACCTGTGTCATTCGCAGTGTACGCGTAAAGTTGGCTTATTCGACAAGGATCGAGTTTACAATGCTGCGGTGCGCTCTGTATTACTATATAGGTCGGAAAGCTGGACAATGCATGCTGAGGACGGCGGAGTATGAAAGTCGCTACCAGTAAACCCAGCTGCGCTGGTCATTGCTGTCTTCCTGGATGGGGACTCCGAGACGGGACACGTCAATTTTTAGACACATTGTCAGACATGGCCCAGTCGCGCCCTCAATGGCGCTTGTGCATTCAAGCTATTGCCTTCAATACATAGCTCTCTTCTGAACCTCCCACTTAAAAGTTCACTGTCAGTCATGCATTTAGGCACCAACTTATCAGCTCCCGCCCCCAAGGCGCATCTACCTACCCCACCACAGCAAATCATTGGCGGACGATACTTTGGTAGCTATACTCACTGAACAACAAGTGCGCTGTTTTTGCAGCTGATTATGATGATGATGATTCCGGCTGTTGCGCACGAGCAAGAATATGTCCTGCTGGTGAACTCTGATAAGAATAAAACTCAAGTCCAGTGCTCCCACTATTTGGTGTGAACTCTCCAGAATGAGTTCACCAAGATAGGAGGAGGTCTGTGGCATCAAGATAACATACCAGAAACAACCAAACAGGGACTTGGCGTGCTTTGATCTCTTCAGTGTTTTCAGTGTTATTATAGAAATATGGGCTAACTTCCAAGTTCACGCCTCTCTCGTGCTCGGATTACACTCTAAAATCAGTGGCTATGATGGCTATGTATGGGTAGTCAATCAGTTTGTCTGAATAAATCAACAGCCGGTCAAACCGACAAGCACAAAGTGTCTCGTCTGACTAAACGTTGTGGAATTCGGTCACATTTTCACATTCAATTTGAACATTGACCAAACTCCTATTCAAATTACCTGAGCCCATGCACCATAACATTGTTTTCATCAGTACTGGTTTTTTCATTACCATATCTCATTAATGTTTTTCATTACCCACTACTGTTCCCATTGCTGTTATCCACTTCTTCACAGATTGGTCTGATCTAAGCTTAAATATTGCGGAACCCATCAAAACCATTCATATTTCAAGCTCACCGTATCGTTACACCTGTCAAGTGCGTGTCTCCAACAACGTAGATCTCATAATCGACCCGGAAGCAATTTGGTGGCCACCAACAGTAAGCCACCTGACCAGAAGCAGTCCGTCGGTAATACAAATAATTCAGCACACCCCTGAAGGGGTTTACAGCCCTTTATGCACAGTAGAATACAGCAATATCAGGAAAAATATCGGCCTTCGCTTTCTTGTTTTATGTAAGTCTAAAATATGTTTCGAACTCCGTTTTGTTACTTTCCTTCAAGGTGTTGTCAGTAACCTGGTAGCTTTTGATGAACGTGCGGAAAAGAATGTCCATTTAAATGCATAATATTTCTCACTAGATAACCAATTACCTGAATCTGAACTGCCCATTCTTTGGCGGTAATCCGAAAGAGATAGACAGTTCTTTGTTGTGGCAAGGGTCTTTGGTATTGGCATACACCAAATGTCTGTAGAAGAAAAGTCCACTTTTAATACCACTGTGCATTTTGAATTCTGCAGGGGTCTAACTGTACTTCCATTCACCTTGTTCCGTTCATCAATATCAACGCGGATACCGGTGCAAAAGCAGTATTTATTGGTGCTCAAATACCGTGAGCATAATAGTTCATTATGCTNTCACACTATATATATATATATATATATATATATATGGCAAACGGTAGACCCACCAAAAGGAATATAAGGAGAACGGTAAACGATAATACAGAGGTTAAAGACAAAAGAGTGTGCACCACTGCACATACCTCAGGTTATTAAGCCCTGTCTATGTGGCATTTGGATTGGGGGATGCATACACGGTTGAATGGGAAACAAACAGTAAATCCCAGTTGCTAATTTCTTGGCAGGAGGACGGTCGGTTAACCGCACCAAGCCCGATGTCTGCGCAAACTCCTTAATTCAAACACGGGCTTATGGAGGCATATCACCACAGCTTCAGCTATGTACAGTATTCATATTCCTAACCTCTGCTTCATACATTTAGGGGCTAGTAGAAGACAAGGCTCCTGTGCTCAAAAGCCTGTTCCAGCACCAAAGATAATATTCATTTCTTTCTATCGAGTAAATTCCATTCACTTCTCCAGCGAACGCCTCCGCGCAGTTACTGAAGCTCGAAGTTTATCCGACCGAGAGGGCTATCGTTACGGTCGATGTGGAACTAATCTACGCGCAACTGAAATGGTACGGACTTTCGTTTAGTGTGGACCAACAAATTTTGGAACTACAGCCTCGATATTGTAACGGTTCCGTAGAACGTTCGACTCCAATAATAAAGGAACCGATATATTTCAAGAACTACTACCCGACGTTTGAACTTCACACGAGTCTTGTAAACCTACTATGCCACTGCGAACTACCATTTTGTATGAAATATTATAAGGCATTATTTGTAAGGCTGGAAGACATGCGACTCGTGTGCCCGAAAGTGGTGCTGATAGACCTAGAAGCGGATCTAACACCAAAAACCCTATGTTTTTATGAATATTCCGTTCCGTTGGTGTGGATTCGACATCATGGTATGCCAAGTGAAGTCAGATATCCTGCGCACTGTCTGGAGCCAACGGGCCAACTGCATGTGTCCAATGGGACCTTACATGTTCAATCATCCCTTCCGAGTCCTGGAAGCTACAACGTCATTTGTGCTGAGAACACGAGCATACCAGTTCATTTGTACAGTGAGTTAGTTGTTCATTTGCCCTTGTACTTTCAATTGGCTCGTCCCTGTCTGATCCCAGGAAAGCCTACTTTCGAGATTCAGTGAAACTGTGACTTTTCTAGCGGGGTTGTCTCCTCAGAGAGTGCCCTCACTCAGTATTTCCCTATTACACCGCATCTTGATTGGACACACCATGAATCATTGTTGGTCCTGAATGTATGTTGTTCAACTTGTGCACCACTGCAAAACACTGGAATTTATGGGTATCCTTAGCACTCTTCTAGGTGCATAACAATGTAGAATCATAAAAGCTACAGATTGCGGGTGATAGGTCAGTTCATTAGTGGCCAAAATTTTTCGCACGGTGCATACTTTTCAGTTTTTTGGGAGAGCCATCTCCTTAGAGTTACGCGAAAATTAGCCACATTTTTCCATTTTCGCAATGGGAACAGAACAAAAATTATTCGGAACAAAAGAAATACTCTTCATTTGGTACGGGAAATTTGGAAATCTGTTTTCGTTTCTAGCTAGACTGTGTTCGGGAAACTCATACCTGTATGCATTAGGACAAAAGGCTTGAGTGTCACTTTAGTTTCTGATTCTCCTTGCTTCGTTTTTTCACTTGAAACCATATCTGCACGATTTTCTAAACAGATGACAACTTTTCCTACTTCACGTTATGAGGCGCCCTCTACAAATTCCCTGACATGCCATTTAAGACCCGAAGAGTTCAAGATAACCAATGATGCACAAATAAATTGACTAAAGTAAGTCAGGAAAACCACGAGAGGCTTACGCCTAGTGATGATGAGAATAATTACGCAAATTCCCGGCTTCATACGCTGCTGACGTCAGGCAAGACAAGAAGTTTTGTTGCTTTTTGTTACCGCCTCTTCAAGTGAATCAAGACCCAGCAGGTACATCTGAGAACTAAATGGCTCGTTTTGCGTCATTGAATGCATCCGACAGCTCATTTAAAAGCCAGACTGTGAGACCTCAGCCCAGTTGCTTGCCAAACTAAGTCTGTGGAATTACGGGACCCTTATTACTTACATTTATCGTAGTACGACTGATGGTGCTCCAGGTTTTTAAAGATGAGCAAGTTGCGCTATTCTGCCTGGTAGCGTAGCCTTCATGACACAGAAGTTTATAAAATAATCAGCTGACTCAACGTTTGTACGGTAGTGAAACACCGGTCTCCCTCAAAATGTCGATAATGATGACAATGTTAATGATGATGGTGACAATGAAGACGATGACGAGGATAACCGTCGAAGTACTACCTTTCGAAAACCATGCTTTCCTTGCTGCTCAAAAAGCACCTACTGTGAGCAGCATCATTGGGATTCATGAGTTACTGCTTATGTATCAGTTCACTTCAGTCCTATACTCACAAGGGGATGCTATTTTAGGATGAAGCCCGGGCTTAAAGTCTGTTTCCGGTCTCAACAGTGACTGCAAGACTTCATCTGTTGTGTACAAACCACGAAAGTTTTGAAGTTTGGAAAACAATCAAATAACTGCAAGCCCCACCACTTTGGATCGTAAGTTTTTAGAGGCTCCTAACAAAAACACGTGGGGGCGCCTTAACTATGGCTTTGTTAATCAAGAACCAATGGAATGCCTGTACTCTTCTTCAAGCTGACCTAATGGCCGACTATGTAGCAGTTCATGGGATGCGAGTTTAAAGGCCAAATACTTGTTCTCACCGGTGAAAGGCGCGCTATTGTTCGCGATGCTACTGTTAAATAATAATGATAATGAGTCACAGTAAATGGGGCAGGAAGCTCCAGAGTGGAACATCTTGGAAAGCGCTGAGTGAATGCAGCACTTTTTCTTTTCCTACGAATGAATATGTTGCATGACTGAACGGGGTAAGCACTAGTAAGTAAACGAACCCTAATTGAGAGATTTCTGAGGTTTTTGGGGTGTTGTACTTTGGAATTTCTCTCAATGCCGGACTTTGGACGGCCGTATTTTTATAACTCTATTAGAAAACTCTTCTTAAACTGGAAGATATTTTTATGCAGATTTAGAGATTTCCGTTGTTGAGGATTCACTTATTGCCGTATTCTAATACGACAGATTAACCCTATTTCATTTAGCCTCTCGGTTTATTCAATGACAAGAAGCTTGAGGCGGCCTGAAATGCTTATGAAGTCGTTTTTGTCCCATAAAATCACTTAACTAACTTGAGAATGCAAAGTCGCTGTCATCAGATATTCTTCAACTTTCCTGAAACGTAGTCAATGCTGTATTTCTGTAGGTTGGTTTGGGGAGATTCAGCGCTGTATTTATTGGACTGAAAGCTGAAGCGACCTTGGTAAATGGAGAGGGATACAGCAGCCAATAAAGTGTATCCATCACGGTATTTTCCAATGAACAGATTTATTCAAAAGCTTCTTGCAATATAAAGGAACATTCATGCCTCTGATGTTTTTCTCATGAGAGGTACCTCATTTTAGCCTTAGGGCGACCATTTGTTAACTCCACTGCATTGTAGCGGAGTCGCTCATGTTGGCCGCATTTCCCACTCAGTTGATCTACTTTTTCGGAAGAAACCAGAGCATTGAGTTCCAATTTGTCGACATCTATAATGGAACTATGTTTGTTCCGAAGTTTCATCCAGAAGTGTTGGACTGTGCTGTGGTAGCACCGGTCACCTGGAATCGAGAAAGCAGAGAAGCGCCATTCAAGCTCAACCATTCGTCACTCGACCTGAACGTTTCTCATGCATTCAGGATTCCAAGCGTATACCGCGTACAATGTGAGATGTTCGGTGGCGTCATTAAGAGGACCACAGAAGTGTGTATATTAAGTAAGTATGCTCAGTATTCTCATAAATATAGGTCAAAGCCCGTATTGATACTGATTGTTTTGGTACTTCGTTTTTTCTTAACTGAATCTGTTTGGATTCTGGGGGAATAAATAAGACAAGGAATTTCGCCTTTATTGTGGCTCATACGCTAGTTGAAAAGGATCATTCACTAGATGTTTCGATTGTCCACTTCGCAGTACTTGTCTTAAATCTGCGGGACTGTCGTCTAGATTTGATTTGCCCGTGAAATTGGACCAAGAAAACCGTCATTTATTTTGCTGGTTTGTACGATCTGATTGCTCACGAATAGTAGAGATATCTAACGATACCTGACAAAGCATGCATTGGAGTCCGAATTCTTTTGAACACGTGTAGGCGTTGCGGTAAGATCAGTCGGGATTCCGAAGGCACGATAACTGCGCATAAAGATTTCTGTAAATCCATTCCGAAAACCCAATAATTTTTCCGAAAAAGTACCTAATATGATCTTTGGTTACGCAGTCAACATCACCGTAGTATCCACATCTCTGAGATAGGTTTTTTCTGTTTTAGAGGATGACAACCTACATTTGGTGATTTCCGGGCCAAATATAACTAGACATGACATCCAGAGTACTGGCGCATATGTGTGCGAACTTGTGGAGAGTAACGGCCTCGATTTGGCAGACGAAAAGTATCAACCACGATGGTACATAGACGCTGAATCTAAAGTTGATGTGGCTTACAACACACTGATTGTACACCGCCATACCAAACCTGGATTTTATACCGCTACGTGCACTTATGACAGATACGGTATCAGAATTGTCAAGGAATTGAACATCACTTTTGAAGGTAAGTTACCAGTTTCAGTTGTGTCCATTTGTTCCATCTAAAATGTCAAAAAGCGGATAACATTTACTAGATGATAACATTGAGATGCGATGCATGTGTACCATTTGCTTGTTAGATTTACCAATGTCATCGATATTTCGTTCTCTATTTGAAGCCAGTCTGTGACGAGATGCTGAGAAGTACCGAAGAGCTGTTTCATTCTCACTGGGGATCATCAGTAATGAGCATCTTGCAAATCTCCAGGACAGGAAGATGTTATCCTTGCTCACCGCGCAAACCTCTGCATGCTAAGACATATAACTCTCAGCTCATTCTATGTACTCGCCTTTTTCGCAATAGCTCTATTAGTTGTGAGTTTACAGGTCTCAAATGAGGCACGTGTTTAATGTCAGCGCCACAAGAAGTTCCTCTTTTGGGAATAAACTTATGAGAGGACGAATGAGAAAACACTAATCCACTGTGACGTGACTGTCCACATTGACTGAAAAGATTGTTCTTTGGGCTGTGAACAAGCACTCCCAAAATGCATGGTTGTTTCGTCGGAGTAGCAGTTCAGTTTATCACTCAAACCACGCCGTCACTTTTGACCAAACTCTATTTTTGAAGAAAAGCCTTTCCGCTTCAGAACGGCCTGGTAAACAATAGGCGGTTTTTCCAGTTGATTGAAAAGTGTTTCCAGTTGAAGAATATCCGCACTGAATCATGTGTGACTAAAACACAAGGACTTATTTTAGTTGGATTACGATGGAATAAGAGAAATTTTATATATCCGAGTTGATTGCTCGGTATTATTGATGGCTGACTTGCCTGGTTATTCTACTCATGAAGTGGTCGATACTTTGAGTCAGGAGCCTTCACATATTATCGTTGTCCCACCATAATCCAACGAAATTTTCCTCACACCCGATCACTGCATTCATAGGAAGTTCCGTTTTGAAAAACCACATCAATAAGCCTTGACATTTTCCTACGAAATAACACATCCTGCTACAACAAATTCTATCCAAATTTGACCACAGCCTTGGCGATGTAAAAGAAAGTGCGCCTAGCGACCCCACATTTTACCCACAAAATTATCCTGTGTTGTGTATCTCAATGGATGATGTAAGAAGTATGCAATGACTGTTCTTAATTATGACGCTACTTCACACATTTTGGGTTTGTGAATTCTTTTTGAACACGCGCCTTATCTACTCCCTGTGAGAATGAACAAAATGAGGCCAAAATCTAACAAAGTTATGTGGCGAATTTGCGCGCTTCTGTTTTTATCTTTCATTTTGTTTTACCTATCTCGGGATTAACAAAATACAATATTGTGAAAATTATCCTTGATCTGTCCCTAAAATGTTGACAAATTTGCACATTATTTGATTTACTGCCTGACTGTGTCAAGGCGATGCCAACCAGCCTATCAGTTTTCCAAGGAACTTGATCTGCCTGTTACATTGATGTGGAACACGCGATGTCTTTTACATGTACGGTTTTTCAAGCTTGTGATTAAATTTGATCGCCATATTCAGAGTATGACTGGCTACATATTGGCTAATTTTTTGGTCATTTCTTTATCGGCAAAGTAGAAGGAACGGAAATTCATCATTCACACGATTTTGTTCGTATTGTCCATTGTATGTTTGTATTTTATAATTCCTCAACAGAAACCAAGGGGGCATTTTGGCTGAAAATTTCCCCCGATAGTAACCCCATCCTTCTGGAACCAGGTGGAAACATCTCACTGAGCTACCTTCTCCGTATAAGCATTGGGCAAGAGCACCGCATAAAGAAACTCACTGAGCCTCCATCGTGCTCTGTTACATACGTACAGGACAGTCAGATGATCAGGTTTCGGGGCACGATACAAATGAAATTGCTGCAGGAAGGTGATGCTGTATTTAAATGCGAAGTTTCTGGCCATTTACCTGGTGAGATCAGACGAAGACTCGTTAGATCATCGGATTTTAAACTTAGGTGCACGGACCAACGGTTGATTTACATTCCAAAAAATGGGTCTTATACCATAAACATATGCCATTACGTGAGTGTTGAAAACCGAACTGCTCCCACTATTATCCGAGAAGCTTCAGTCGCCTGTAAAAGTTCTCCTCGTCAACTGAAATTTGCAAATGGTAATATCACATTTGCGGAGGATGAAACGTATTTGGGGTTCTTGAATATCTCTTGTGAAATGAATACCTTCCAAGGGCGATTTCTTTTATACAGTGAGTCAACCTTGCATTGCTTCAATGTTTTTCCCGAAATGACTTGCGTTCCAAATCTCGGGACCTGGTATATTTTCTTCAGTGTTTTTAATAATTTTTTGTCATCAACAGGAAATCGCAAGCCTTAGAGTCTTCATCACCGAAGAGCACACTATGAAGCGCTGGGCTCAAGTATGTTCTTATCAGAGCTCACTGTTAGTGCCTACCTCAGCCGTGCGGGGATTTGAACAACAAGACTCTGCGGCTGTGTTATCACCAGCTCAGAAGTGCGCGCTGAATATGTTAGATTCACTACAGGAATCACTGGACTTTTCTTACGAAATGACCTCAAAGTAACCTAGAATATTGTAGGGAATATTCCCACATGTAGATCGGCAGTGTTGTTTGTGGTTGAATCCCAATTAATTCCGTTGTATTCCTTTTCTCTTTCCCGGTTATACCGAGGTTATATGGTGGAGGTTCCTTGAAAATCTTCATCATCGAAATCGTCGCTTATCATATTTCGAAACATGGTTATTATAAAATCCGAACCCGGGTGCACTTTTCTGAGCTAGAGGCACAGTTCTAGTCCTACGGGAAATTCACTCGCGCCTGAATCTGTTTGATCATGAATATTAAGGGAGACCATGATGCGACCGACCAAAACTCGTCGATTGTTGGTGCGGGTTAATCTGCTCCAGAATGCTTGCAACCAGTAGTCATGACATGAGAAAAGAGATTAGGTGGAACCTAGTTTAAACAAAGTTAGAGTTCGCGGTGAAAAAATCCGTCGAGCTGTTACTATAAAATATTTCCGCATGGTTGCCTTGCTTGTATTACTCAATAAAGCGGGACAAGCATGTCGTCGTATTCAGCTGGTACACTTTGCGTAGTGGTCATTTTACACACAAACGTCCACCTTACTACATGAAGTATATAACCGTAACTAAGTAAAAGGCAGCAAACAAAGTTGAAATGCGTAGTATTTTTGGAACTTGTTAGATGCGATTTTCGTACATAATCCTTTGGGTGCCATTTTCAAGGTGTCCGCGGTAAAGTTCTTGATTACATAGACATTCTGGTTACTCATGAGTAGCTGAATTGAGATCACTAAGTCGAAGCTGCACGCCCCAAAACTGAAGCCTTCAGATACCCTTCTGTGAGCGCCTTTGCTGAGAATAAGGAAGTTTCACCAAGGTGAAAATTTGGTAGCACGCCAAAATGTGCCACTAAAGGTATCTTCATTATTGAAGTGTTAGTCTCCGCCACATAGCTCTTCGGGCAACTTGTGTTTTGGACATTTTTGTGAAGATCGGATGCAAACTAGGTTGCTTGTGAGGAATTCGGAATTTTTTTAGGCAACACACATCGGTGACTAGACCTAGAAACTGCTGTAAACTGAGTACATTCCTTCAATTTGTAATGAACCGTCTGCAAGGCCAGTGAATAGATGAACAGCCCCCTTGATCAGCAACCGAAGATCCGTGAATGTAGAATTATTACCTGAACAATCCAGATTGACTCTAAAACCACAACAAAATATTCCCATAAGGCATAAACATATGTGTATTTCAGTGTGATTCGTAGGCATGATTTTGTCTTCTCGTGATTGTTTCAAATATTTCATCAATACCTTCTCTGCAGAAGGCTGACTTGACAACCTTGATGGAGCGGCGTCCTATCCGGTTCTGTGAGGAAACACCCTACTTGCGGTGACTAACCTATAAGCTGATGGACGCAGATGAACGAAACCGGGCGAAAATAAACGGATGTTTGCTAACGGAACTTTGTGTTGGTACACCGTTCGACAAAATATGTCATATTCAAGTGAACCAGTTTGGACTATATGAAACTTTGCACCGTTCTCCTCCCGGCTCCTGGAGCAGCAGAACCGTAAAAGGCGCTGAGTGGTGAAGTGACAATTGTCACATAACCGGTCCTGCACACAGAAGTCTCAAAGTCATCCAGTTGGAATGCACTCAGTTATTTGCGTAAGAAAGCTGTGATAGGTGATACGGACGCTGAGATCGGAAGGTTTTTGATCCTGTATCCCTAGGGGATATAGTTCATCAGCCCTTCTATTCAGCCCTTCTTATCGTCCTAGGTGTTTCACGAATTGTCGGGTTCCACCTGTTCAGTGCAAATCTTTCTAGGGTAACGTGCTCCGCATTTCTAAATCCCGTTGAATGTCGGAGCCTTTTATGCACGGTGGCTATCACCGCTAAAATTACTGATAAAAGCCAGATATCTACTTGTCAGTCAATCTACCGGTAACCTAAGTGGCATTCATCATTCAATACTGACGTAATCCTACTTAACCTGATGATAAAACTCCAACAGTAAAAGGCGTAAGATGCGCTGTCCTTCATCTTTGGATGGAAAACCTTACCAACCAGGCGAAATTGTTGTTTTTTGCAAATATTACACTGATAATTATTTTCTTACGACCTGATTTCACGATTATTTGTTTTATTTTAACTGCCCGTAACATTAGAGCAGTTTCAGAGGTGTCAGTATTATTTCAGTATTTATTTAGTTCGATGTGGATGTTTGGTATATTTGGATTTAGAGATCCGACAAAATTTGAGAAACCTATAACACAAATATCCCACAGGTTCTTTCATTCTGTTCATAAAGATGACAAAATACGGGACCATAAGCTCTGTGCTGATAAATCGCATGAATGAAAAACAATGGTTCATTTCAATTATTGTATTCCATTCTTGGTATCATTAGATAATTTGAAATCATACCGAGCACATCACAAAACGAATCCACCTCAACTTTTTGTTCAGATGATTACCTGGTGCTAAGAAATAGTCAGTCTCAGAAACACTGGCATTTCGGCGATCCAGAGAAGATTGTGTTTGAGTTTGGATTTCTGCTAGATGAATTCCTCCCTTTGGACACAACCGGAACAACAGCCAACTGTCGCCTTATTGAAGACGAGGGAATGCTCATAGGTACTTTTGATGGACTCGAATTTACTTTGGAGCCGTCGGTGGAAAGCCCCTCGGAAAAAGAATATACAGTGGAATGTGATATTTTCAGTCAGCAGATCATTCGCCAAACCAAACTGATTCTGCGTACGTGTGATGTTCATGTCCAAATATATAAATATATATGTATATATACATGTGCAAATGCATGTGCATATGTTTAAGTATATGTAGATTTCCATAAGAGTATGCATATAAATAGATATATTCAAATATGTGCTTATGTTATGAGGTATGAAAATACATGATACGGTATAACATGTATAAAATATAATGTGCGTACCATGTATAATGAGTAATATATGGACAATATATATCATGAAATGTAATCAGCAGAGACAACAAAACAGTGGTTGAAACTGTTGCTATAAGATGATATTACCCTGTTTCATTGGTTTACAGAAAGAAAAATTTGGAAACGGCTCTTGCAGACATAATATACTCGTATGAAGCAAAAACATCAGTCTGAAGACAATGGTCAAAATAGTCGGGCAGACTACCACCTAGTTGGCTTCTTGGTCAGTTTCTCTATGAATCGATTTTTGAACAACAGTATATTGGAAGGCTTTGAAGGCGCTCACAGACAGTTCTATGACGGTCAATTCAGCCAACACTATTGTTGTATTGAGACAGAGTATCGTTTAGAAAACTCGAAGTGGTCAAACGAAAACTCTTCTTATTATAACCACGAATTAATGCGAGATTTTTGCCCCGTGTATTTCAGCCTGCTGGTTTGTTTTAATCTGTCAAATTAATGATCAGTCGTGGCAGTGCGTCTCCATAATTCAACTGTTAATGTGGTACGATGTCACAGCATGTTATTGGAAAACCTGGATTTCTTTGATAAGCTCTGGTTCTGTGGTGTATACTGACGGAGGGAGATGCAGAGACAACTGTGTTTGTGGTTGTTCAGTAAGACCGGGTATCCTTCTGATCAGCTCTTGTGGTACTATCGATGCGCACGCGACTCGGGAATAACAGATAAAATGGACCTCAAGAACACGGGGGAGTGGCGGAAGGTAGCATTAGTAGAATACATGCTGCGCCTGAGGTAACTTGCTCTTGAAGAGCTCAGTTCGGCGAGTTATTTGCTTTTGTTCCATAGCTAAACAACATATATGGAATAAGCTTAATCTATCAAGTTGCTACCCAGCTGTTCCTCCTGATTGGGACTGTCTTTACAGAAACTTCACGTTACGTGACTCAGTTTACAAAGTTTAACTCAAAACCGTGGGTGAAAATTTGCAGGCAGTCGCACTAAGATCGACTCAATGAAAATACCCGGGGAACAGGGGTGGATTCGCCAACTCATGTCTTTGGTTCAAATGTACCCCTATTGATAATGTTGACGAGCTTGATGGCGTTGATGGTCGTGACAACGATGTTGAAATTCAGCGTAACAATACTGATGACGACCGTGTCAGTAGCTAGGAGTTTTATATCAGTTATCCCGTTGGTAATTGTATCAGTTGGCCTTATGAACTCTGGTCTGTTTCCTGCACCTGTATCCTTTGTTTTCTCCACGTAAATCTTCAATCTCCCTCTTATTTTCCATGGTATTTTTAGGCCTAAATAGCCATTGATAATCTAGCTAGGGTTCATTTTTTTTCTAGCGTCTTAGGTGACAGTTTGAAAGTTTTAATGCCTTGAACATTTCAAGACGGTTGACTCTGAACTTCCTTCATACAAAATATACAATCCATAGTTAAATGGCTTGCCCTGTTACAGCGTATTAACGTTATTGTCTCTTGAGTTTATTCAGAGTTTGAGATAAACAATTTGCGTTTTTGAAGCTGTGGGTCGATCACTTAGGTGTATCCACTTACTTCACCTTGTGTTTAGAAGCCAAAGAGTGCCGGTTTCGAATACGAAAAATGACAGGATTTTATTGCTCAGACATGACATACTACATCATTCACATTCTCATTGTCATCTTTTTTCGCACGTTAGACTCCAATGACTATATACTTGTCATTCAAGGGGAACACAGGCTGCTCCATCTCCATGGTCAGTCGTACGTGTATACATGTGAAATTGTTAAAGGCGGTCACCGGAGAGAACAAACCTTCCTCGACACGCCTCGCTGGATGTCGCTTAACCCGAGTATGCTCATCCAACTAAGCGGAAATCGGTTGTTCATCGACACGGAGACAGATACTGGGATCCATCCGATGCGTTGTGTCTTCAGAAACCCGTGGCTGGATCTTTCCATCGATCGATCCTTCATTGTTTGTGGTATGGTATTCTCCAAACGAGTCAATTACTATTTGTCACAAACACTTGAATCCACGCACAATTCTTGCCTAGATTTCACAGGCTCGAATCTCTCATAGTTGTTCCCATGAAACAACCTGACTTCACTTGGTAGGATCACTACAAGATATCAGAATCCTCAGTGGATATAATAGCACAGATACCTAGACGCTTGTGGTCATTCGGCGATGTCATTGTATGGTTCCCAAAACTTATTCAGTTCGTTACACAGGAAAATCTAGCTGCAAAAACCCACATCCATCGTCAGAGAATAGAAAGACGTTTTAAGCAATGAAAGTCTTCAGCTTAATGAACAGATATACCGATCGATTTTGCCCTCCTATTGTTGCATCATATGGGTGGAATCTAGACTTTTTCGGATAAAAGTTGTCCGTTACGTTGGGTGAAACAGCCAGTATTTTTGTGAAAATAATATAATAATGTAGAGTTTGTGTGCGCATCAGAAAAGGGAATTAGGCCTCGTGGCTTTAGAATTAAGATGCAGTCGGCAGTTTGGCAGCTAATCAGCATTCGTTAGTAAGCAAATTACACCAGTGACTAAGTCAGACCTCTCTATTTCTATTGGCTCACTCGCTGCTTGACCGGTCGGCTTTGGCGTCTTACTATTCTATCAGTCCTGGAAATATAAATTCTTCGGAGTGCTTCTCGATATTGTTTCACACTGGATTACAAGCGATTCAATTTCACCAAGCATTTAGGAGGGGCAAGATGGATAAGTAGATAGAGCGTCAATTTACTGACCGGAAGGTACGTGGTTCGAACCCGACCTCTGCATCTCGACTTCCCCTGTCTAGGCTTGGGCACCCTGGCAGTATCCCAGCTATCGTGCTTTCTTCGGGTAGCATGGCAGCTAGGCACCAGAAGGGTATTACAGCTGAACGAAGCATTTAGGAGTCGTCAGAAGTCGTCACAGAAGTCAAAGTGAAAGAATGACGTTTTTCGCATAAAAATCCGCAGCATAGTAAGGAAAGAAAGTGATGGAAGTTACGAATTTGTCTCTTGAACACCTTTGTTGTTGGAAACGCCTTGATTTTGAAAGATGTTGTCGTTGCCGTACCAGTAATTTTGGGAGATTGTTTTTCATGGCCCACTGCACTTTGGCTCAAAATGTCAAGATGACTGAATGGGACTGAAATACACTGAAGTAAAATCAAAAGTAAGAGGGAGTGAAATTCAAGAGTGAATGACTGTTTGTAGGAAACTTCGTTGTTGTACCAAGTAACCTGTTAAAACGATTGCGTATATCAGATACATTAGGCCACTAATCCAAAGTTAATTCATAATGAGCCTATCGGCTCTCATAAGATTGAATTCTATTTAAAGAGATGGTAAAAACACAAGGTTACTTACAAATCGATGTATCTACGAGATTTAACTATGGACAAACTTTCAACCCCTTGGTATATATATATATATATTATATAGGTTTTGCTCTGAGCAACTGACCACCACCAGCTCTCGGATGATCGTGAGTGGAACAGCTTATGCAGTTCCGTCACAGTATTCTTGCGGTTGATTACTTAGCGTATGACGTTCGTGATATCGTTTGCTTGCTTCCTTGTAGCTTCTTGAATGAGTTCCATTCAGCTTAATTTAATACCGCCATCCTTCCTGTATGTCAGCGATTATGTGCAAACAATTTTTTGAGCGCTGAGACATGACCTTTTTATTTCAGGACACCCTGATGGCGTTAAAATAGTACTGCAACCAGACCCTCTCATCTTTCAAGGGGATTCAAGACAGAATGTGACTGCTCACTTAGATTGGCAATGTTCCGATGATCAGCAAGTTAAGGATTACATCGCTTCCCTGTCTGTCACGTGTAACGTTACGTACTCAAACAGCACTCCAGGTGAATCATTTTCGTTTACGAATAGTGTGCCTGTTACAAACTTCACGTCCGGTGTGGCGGACATTTACTGTTCCAGTCAGGATAGTGATTTCAGCGTAGAATATAGACGCCTGATCTTGAACAACAAGGATTTTGAACTTTCCTGCACTTCCGTGAATTCCATCTACATGGACGCTGCGGAAATGAGCATGTCAATTTGCAATCGGGTACTTCCGCGAGTTGAGCCATGGATATCCCTCTTTCCATCTCAAGATAAGGTGAAATTCCCAGTTGAATGCAGTGATTCTCGTGGCGTGTTGAATTTCACTAATGGATCTTTACAGCTCTCGAAAGACAGTATGCCTTCATTGGGAACCCACTTGATATCATGCGACGACGGAAGGTACACCGGGAATCTCACTCTGTACGGTATGTCAGAATTTCTTACTTTAAAAAAAACAAATTTAGTTGTATTCTCAGGTCCTTTGCTTATAATTTATTCTTCAACCTCACATGGTTCATTTGCATAAATCCGCGAGTATCACACTAAAAAGAGAGTTCTAGGACCTACTTGCTTCAGTTATCAAGATGTCCAGTGCAGCCTCGTATTATTCGGCTGTGCATTTGTCAGATTAAACAGCCTATTTCAACTTTGTGTAACAAAATTATTCATTGGACTCTCGCGGCCGAATCTCGAGTAAATCGGACGCTTTCTCCACCTTGGAGTTGGGCACAAAGATCATTTTCACCAACGAATGTTTTGCTTATTCACTGGAAATAGTTGTAGTACCACAGGGACACGGTAAGATTCTTTGAGGAACTTGCGAAAAAAATATAAGGTGTCCGTTTAGTTGAGCGAATCGCTGGTTGGCTTCTGAAAAACCAAGTGTAAATTTGCGTATTCTTCGAAGACGTCACAGACCGAAGACCCAGATTTGATGTTTATCTACACTAACATCAGTCGAAATCAGAACGTCACTTCGCGGAATACGATAAACTCCTGAAGGTTGGTGTATGTCTCGAAACGGCGTGCATGTTCACAAGACTTTTATCAAGCTCAAGAAAAGCTGCTAGACACGGCATCCGGCCGATATAGTCAGATGACACTTTTCGTATTTTAACTCATTCAACGATCATGCACTAGTGAATTTTTCGTGTTCTGTGAGCATCGTTCAGCAATGTCAAAAAACAACACCCTTTGTATACCTTGACAGAAAAGCGTCGGTATCGAAACACAAACTGCGGGTATTCAACAAGTCCACTTGTCATTAATTAGACGATACATCGTAGCCTTTGCTTTACAGGTAAACGCAATGTGTAGCTGAACACCTTGTAAGAAAAGATTTTGGGTTAGTTACAGCTAAAAGCGGTTGAATTTTTATACGCATACTGTTGTGTATTTTTTTGTCTTGCCTGGGGCACGGCTAGATTTGACTGGCCAACTCGAAAACCTATAAGTGCCTACTTATACGTGTATGCGGAGCAAGTGTGTGTGTATCGGACAGCAAGTGTTTACGCAAGCTTGTCAACCATTCCGCCTCTGTGCAAGAGAGATTCGGAGCAGAGCAACAAGTTGCATTTGACGTAGAACCCTTTCGTTTGCTCTCGAGAAGTGGAATATACTCTCATTTCTGTATGTTCCTGTAACCGGTGTCACTAAACGCAGCCCCGAATACACACGCATACACGTTTTCTGATATATGTTTCAGTCATTGTTTATCATATTCTAACTGATTTGTGCAATTCCGATCCATAGATTCGTCAGCACAACTGACATTACTACCTGAAGGCAAAGTTTTTGGCCTTGACAATGAGACTGAGGTTTCCTTCGCGCTGAAATTCACGGATCCTATGACTCTTAATACCCTATATTTGGAAAATATTTCGCTAAATTGCAGTGTGAATGGGAGATGGCTGGAAAAAATTCCTGGTTATCAGTCCACGTTTGTTTTCAATGCTGAATGGTTTGGTAACATATCCCGTCGTGAAAGTGTATGGTGCGTGTCAGAGGATGGTTTCAACGGATCAACCGGACTTCCGATATTCAGTGAGTTCGCTAAGTTTTCTGATGGCTGATAGTAAATTCAGACAGTCTATCTCCCATTGTTTAGTCATTCCTACCCAGTTTCGCAAACTTGGATGACGTCTGACATAAAAAGTTGAATTGTGCCTTGTTCGTTCCTCCATGTGCACTTGCTTTAGTGACCGGACAAGTCCGTTTAAGGTAACAAATGACCAAGTTTACGGCGCCGAACTGAACGGCGAAACTTCTTTGGGTATTCTATATGTTGTGTTATTCAACTCCAGATAACATAACCAAATGTGTACACACTGGTTTTTTCTTACGTGATCCAATCCATTTTGACTCCAAATTTTGGATCATCGGCAAGCAGAATGTCAGTTGGCAGAATCGAGTAAAAGTTCGCGTTTGACTCATTGTTTAGTCATTCCTACCCATTTTCGCAAACTTGGATGACGTCTGACATAAAAAGTTGAATTGTGCCTTGTTCGTTCCTCCATGTGCACTTGCTTTAGTGACCGGACAAGTCCGTTTAAGGTAACAAATGACCAAGTTTACGGCGCCGAACTGAACGGCGAAACTTCTTTGGGTATTCTATATGTTGTGTTATTCAACTCCAGATAACATAACCAAATGTGTACACACTGGTTTTTTCTTACGTGATCCAATCCATTTTGACTCCAAATTTTGGATCATCGGCAAGCAGAATGTCAGTTGGCAGAATCGAGTAAAAGTTCGCGTTTGAGCTAGGACGCAGCTGATGGCCGCATAGATTTTTAGTGGCCGCGCCTGAAGTTAAGTTGAATTGTTTGCTGTCTAGTTCAGTCGTACTGGAGCCTCATTCGAAAGTTGCTTGGATGTCACGTTTTGCTTTCTTCAGTTAGAACTGCGGTTTTGCACCTACTTTGGAATACCAACGAAAAGGCGACACAGACCACTGGTTGTCTAGGTCTTCCCTATTACCCACCATACAAATTACCTGTAATATATGAAGGTCAGACAAGTTGGTTACCTCGTAAAACGAATGACATTCTCACTATGGTCCCACAAGAGTAAAGCGTCCTTGTGATATTTCGATGTATTCATGCAATATTGTTCTGTTATCTACTCTAATTTGCCTGGTATCCTTATTATGACTCAGGTTGTCCTTCTTCCACCATAAACGGAAATTCAGCAGTTTATTGGTCATCATTCTCCGAAGGGTGAGGCCACGTCTAAACGTCTTAGACTTTGCAGGCACGTGCATGGATCTTCAGCCGGTAAAGCATTGCTGTTGCTGTCATTGACGACCATCATGGGTCTTCAGGTCTTTCCGCTTGTCATCTATACATGGAGTTCCTACCGCGGAACAAGCTGGATACCGGGGAGCCAGTTTATTCGCTATGCATTCACGGATCTCATTGTTGTTTTTTAAGCAACCCTAGAGAATTTACGATGTCCCACTTTACGCGCCAGAAAACTCCAAACTTTAAACTTTGACTGAAGATATCACAGTGCGCTCCGTAATGTTTCACATTTGGAGTTAGGAAGGCATAGGTTGGTGATAACACATATCCCATCTTCATAACCGTCCAATGAACATAAGTATGGACAGTTAAGAAAATGAATATGAAGTTTAATGTTTGTGCGCAAATTAGCACGTTATTAACGTGAGACTCAAATGAGTCTTGTTCATTTTGTTTGCCAACTGAATGTTCTGATTCATGTTTTAGTTTGAAATATATTCAAGTATTCTCCTGGTTAAGGCACTGCTTAGGGGGCTGGATCTACCCTTCTGAGTCGCATCGAGTAAGTTTGCTTTCCGAATTCTCGCCCGTCTTAGCCTGTGCTGAAAGAACAAATGGTAAGCACGTGGGATCATGCATTCATTTGAAAAATTGAAGTGACGTTCATGAGCGACTCAACAGACTCGTTGGTGTTAGATAAGTGCCTTGTTGTGATTACATTACGGAAATACCGGTGAATTATTCAGAGGACATTTATTGTGCAGGCTATACCACAGTAGGCTATACCAATCACCGAAAATGCATTAGAGTTGAATGATCGTGCATTTTCCCCTCCAGATTCAAATGAACTCGAAGTCACAATAATTGGTGGTTTCCACGTTATTCACGAAGCCGGAGGACAGTTCGATTACATCTGTCAGGTGTCTCGTCCACCTGTAGTCGCCGGTCAGCTGGAAACACACTGGACAATGGAAGTGCCACATCCACATGTCCACTTCAATGGATCGCTGGCTAGACTCACCAAAGATTTGCCGGAAGGTGTTTACAATCTTTATTGTGCCTTCGAATACGGAGACCTTTTGTCAGTTGTGGAGGAGCTGGAAGTGACCGTTGTTCGTAGGTCTTATTCACTTGAGCTTTCACTTAAGTTTGGCTGTGGTCCACTTGGTGTTGCCAGGTAGCATTGTTGTTCCTACTCTGTGCTGCAAAAAATAATCACATCGCCATGGATTGAAAGCAGTTAGCTGAGCGCTTTTTCTCTGATCGTGAGATTGACTGTCTTCAAATAGCTTGTGAATTCTCCAACTAGGGAATACGCAAAGACTAAAAAAAATGAACTGTTTCTGAATGGTCTTATCTAGACCCAACTGATGCATAACAGTACGAACAAATTACATCACGTGGCTAAATACACTCATCCGCAGACTATACTTGCAATAATGACAGAATCAACTGCATCCCTCATGATGTTGTGATGTTCTCTTCGACTGGATATGCTACACGAATACCATCCTTTGTTTTGTTGGTCACAGTATTTGAGATATCAAAGTGTATTTCTTGATATGATACAACAAATTCTCGGTTTTTGAAAGCTCTTCGACAGTCCACTGACTCATCAGCTAGACGATGCCTCCGATTTCGGCCAACTCCATATCCTTATTGCACACTAGATTGTATTCATTTGAAAAGATACACGCCAGTTACATTGGTGACAATGGCAGACTTGTCCGAATATCTCGTTTACGACAACTCAACCAAATTTGCAGAAGAGCATAACCAGTAGCGGGCTATCGAAGAGTTTCTGCAGCCATATAATTTGCCGCATGCTAGGGCAAGAAACAACTCGCGTGGTTTCTGGTAAATAACCATACTTTTTTCAAGATGTCTTACTATTTGAATGATTAAATAAGACTGACCTAACACTTTTGTCAGTCGCCATTGAACATTTAGTGCAAATCAGTAAGACATTCAGGGCTACATGAGGATCACCACCATAAGATGACACAAGTCAGGTACTTCTTATTTGAGTATTTACGTCTGTAGTTTAATAATATTGTCGCGCATTCCATGGTATTGTCTCCATAAGTTGGGTTATTTTATTTTCGAATATCACATTTTCCATGACCGAGTCAAAATCTGGTCGCGTCGATTGTGCCGTTAGGACTTACATGTGAACCGCCGGATATCTAAACTGATTAATGGAGGGTGATTACAGTTACCTTACTGGGCAAATCCGTCAACCACGGCTAACCATCTAGATTACATATGTATATTACATTAAATAGGCTTTTTTGTAATGTACACAATGTGAAACCACTCGTTTGCCCTGAAGTTGCGTGTTTTACATTGGACAGTGTGGTTGGAAGAAAATAGGAACTACTAGTTTGGCCAAGCTCAGTTAGCTTCAACTAGTGTACCGTTCATGTGGTTGAACTCATGATAGGTTTAATCTGTAGTCGTTGGTGGTTCGGATGTATCGAAGAATTTGCGTTTCAGATGACTGAAGATTGAGGGGTTGCAACACGTTTGTAGGCGATACCACTTAGATTTTTTAGAAATCTCTACATCTTAGGACGATACACCTCGCTTTGTTATGTATAACACGTGGGGGTTAACCTTGTCTTTAATCTGTCTCCTTAACCCCTCAACTTTCGTGTTTCCACCTTTGTCATGAGCCTCCATTTCCCGTCCTTACCGTGGAGGTAAGTGTTGGTTGGACAGGAATGTATATAAACGTACAAACTGTTTTCAAAGATCGGAAAAATAACATTATTTGCCAAATATTCGCGATTTGCGAAAGAAACTTGGTGACAAAAGATTAAAAAATCACACAGATAAATCATAGACACAACTGTATATTTGCAGAACTAGTGCTTCTACTTTCTTGTCTACTGCCGATAAAAAATGTCGTCTACATATCGAAACTAGGTGGAGATCACGAACAAAAGACTGTGTGCTTCTCCGGAGTTCTTGTGGAGATGGTAGAATTCCACATACCGGCCACATCTTTGCCATCTGTCTGCTTGCTAGTAGAGCCCCGTGTGGAATTTCACTTGTACACCAAAAGTCTTAACAATCTTACGTTCGGTTATTAATTGAAACTATACCTATCAGTGAAATATTCGCCGCAAAGTTTTATACGCTAGTAGGACCGAGAAGAATAAGTCAGAAGTAAATGCACAAAGAGGTCTATCTGAGTTGGGAATCGATGTGGCAGAAAAGAGGCAAAGTGGATGACCATTCAGTGGCAGAAATACTGTGACAAACGTATGTGCGGGCTGCGGTCGTCGGAGTTGACGGTTATAGCCTTCTGGCAAACAAGCAACTGTACTTTCATGGTAGGTGAGGTCGGGTAGGCTGGATCACTCAGATATACTGAAACGGTTGGGTGAGTGCTGTTCTAGTGAGCGAATGCTGTGCAAAAATTACGTAAGCGGTTGGGCAGTGATGCAGTTTTAGACCCTAGTGAGTCAGAGTTGCTAACGATAAACGGATCATTTATTGTTGGCATGTATTATGGTAAGCTGCGTTTCGTGGTGATGCTTCTGTCGTACCACATTCAATAGGAGGTGGTAACCAATTTATTTTGACGAAGGATCGTAGAGATTATTCCTTGAGGTTTGATTAATTTAATTGTAGGTCTCATCGTTGGATAAACGACTATCTTTCTTTAGCCCAATTTCAACCTGTTTTTACCCACTTTAGGGAATAATGTGAGCAACCTGGTGCTAAATGTCAGCTCTGGTGGAATCAGCTCATCCTTGAATTCTCCCAATGTGGAGGTAGTATACTGCACACTGTCAGCATTCAAGGAAGGCTACACAGTTACGTGGAAACACTTGTATGGAAAACCAACATATCAGAGCCTCGAATCCCGGATAAACATGGGTTTATCGGCAGAGCTGCACAAAGTACGATCTAAAGATTCTTTTGGGCTGTCGACCTATGCATGTCAAAGCCAGCTACCAGACCGCTGTCTATCAAAACTGCTGATCCGAGCAGAGTTGAGTGAGTGCTACAGTCACGAATTTCACGTTTATGCTTCAAAGCACTCACGCAGCAGTTGAAGATGTCCCAAGTTATGATTGGTGTGAAATGGCTAATATTTAGAGGCTTACGGGACAGTTTCCTGCATGTGTTATTTGTTAAGGTCATCTCCGTCGAACATTTCCCGACTCATTTCAACTTATTTTCTCCACAACTTCTCAGAACATTTTATACTAATCCCAAAGAAGCAGGAGTTAGTTGCCACCTAGGTATACTAGTTGATGTTGGTGGTCCAACCCCTTATCATTTAGTTGAGTTTTCAGCTCAATGTCACTTTCATATCATGATTCCCTGCCGTCTCTCGATACTTGAATTGATGTTTTACATCTCAGTGATGAAACAGAAACCAAGGATAAAGCAGGTACATGGCCAAAAGATTTTGATCTCAAGCACGAACTGACCAACATGTCAGAGAAACACACTCAATCTGAGAGTAAACCCGAGGTTAAATATACCTGTCGTAGTGATTTTCACGCGCCTCGGGCGCTTTAAACCTGCTGTCACAAATTTCTGATTGGTAGTAATTTCGTTGCAGGATTTGTTGGATGTGCACCCACACGAGGCTTTAGGCACACCATTCACATCGCTTTAGCGTGAACACGGTTGTCTCTTAAGAGGTGGTAGGTCAGGTGAGTCATGATAGTTCACTCGCACCGCTAGGAGTTCAAAGTCCCGCATGGCCAAGGACAAACACTGCTTATGAGCTCTAATAAGATCAGTGTGGATTCACCAGGACAATCTCACCAAGACAACAGGAGTGTCCAAATAAAATTGATGGCAATGAGAAATTTCGTGGTGTTTATGGTCAGCTGATTTACACCTGTTATTCAGGTGCTTGGAAGTGCCTGCTGATCCATTCCGGTGATTCTCTGGCTGACTATTTGGATCGGCAAGGATGATGGCCATATCTCATTGCTCGCGTTTATAACATAGAACGTCCATCAAACAATGACAACCAATGTTTTCAGAAAGCAAAGTTGTCTGTTTTAAACAATAACCGTGCCTTACAAAACTCTTCCTAAGAATGACTGCATACAGCATCATATTTCCCTCGCTAACTTCAGAGCCACCCACGTGGACTAAGATACCTATTCAAAAACGCACAAATGACTTCTCTGAGAAGTTCACTTGCCTCACTGATGCGGAACCGGAGTCGAGCCTCGCATATAGTTGGCAAGTAATTCTGGGCGATCCAGCGGTAATTTCTTCATACAACAAAACCGTTTCCTGGAGGGGTTTGGGACAATTGTCCACGCGTACCTATTTTGGTTGTGAGATCAAACAGGAATACATGGATGAACTGATCGGGGTTTCTGGAAGTGAGGCGTTTGTCGATCTCCACCGTAAGTGTTCCGTTGTTTTTTCCGGACTCTAAGACGCCATTAGTTAAGGGTTATGTATGCTAATTTATTCACTGAATGCAAACTATCCCACCGAATTGTGTGGCCAAACTTTTCAAAACACTCACCATCAAGAGAGGATCTTCATGAGAAATCTTGGTTCGCAAAAATCACGTTGGTCACCCTGGACCATTCAAGATCGGCGTATGTAGCTATTTCAGCTGGACGATAATAAAACCGACCCCGCAGTGGTATGAACTCCACCGAGCCTCAGTTATCGATTTTCCAGCCTGCTTTTACTGTAAAAGGCCATGAAAATTCATAGGACAGAGTAGAGTAAACCGTCTTTGACTTCCGACTCAAATTCATTCTGTTGCAGTTGCGTCCCTCTGCAAAGACTCTCAAAATGGGTCAAGTAAGTTTGGTCCGTTGTTCGGGGTTCCACTATCAGACAAATTTCACAGAAGCAATCAAAATCACTCCCTTGTGAGTAGTGTTCCTTCTTCCAAAAGGAGGACAAGCGAGTCAGTAAATGTGCAACTCAGTAGCCAAAATTTAATCTCCTTTCTTAGGTCACATTCAGTTAACGGTGATCACGCTGAACGCTTTTGTGCTATGTTTTATAGTTCACTTCTAGGAGGGAATTGCAGGGTGGTCGTTGTTTACCCCACTGCTCTTCAGTTGCGGACTAGGTCATGAACTCCGTCGGGACCGTGCACAAGTTCTTTCGTTCTAGATCAATTCAGAGTGCTTGCACAACTTTGTATCATGGTAATCGGCTTCTGAATGCAACTATTCATCCTTCATTTTCTTCTCATTCTCTTCTCAACTGAAAATTTGTTTTTTTTTCACTGACCGCTGTTGGAAATGGATTTTACAACAAAATTTCAGCTCTCACCATCTTTACTTTGGAGGTATTTCGCAAGTCAGCTCACCTGGTGCCCTAAAGATTCTAATAAGGTCAATCCGGTGATGCTGCTGAGGTGTAATTTTGAATTCAACATTCGTATCTTTCTGTCTCCCGCCATGAGGCCGTCGATTCTCATGTGTTTCTTTATTTCTTGTGGCGTAGTAGTATCAGGGAGCTTCGGAATTGGGAGATGGTTATCTCGAACTACTATTGTGCTTTAGCGTCTGCTGATCAGTAAAACGCATTGCCCTACCTCTTTTTCACAGATGACGTAAACCTCGAATTTTACCCACTTCTTGCGGTCTACCATGAATACCACACACTGGAGTGTCGTATTACCACCGCCGCGGGCTTCACCTCACCCGCTTACATGATGGTGCTTGAATTCCCGAGCACATTCCAACCACGATTGGTCTACAACGTTATCTGGTTTCAAGATGGATTTATGGCAGGCTTCTACAGAGTAGGCTGTTACTATATATCAGAGTATGCTGTTCGAGGTGAAATTCAGATGAACTTCACATTCGCGGGTACGTATTCTGTTGCTATTGAAGTGACACGGAAAACCTTTTTTCCCTGAATGCACTGTCCACAAACAAGCAAAAAAAGCACCCACAAAAAGCTCCTTCACAGCAGAAAAGGAGTCAAGTTGGAAATTGTATGCGCCTTAAACGAGCTTTATTAGGTCTTGTGATATGCATCTATAGCACAGAAGTTTGCATTACAAAGAAGTCCTACCTTCGAAGTCGGAAAATGTTCCTTTAGGATGTGATGTGGATAAGAGACAATACTAGTGACAGTCTTGTTTATCACCAAACCACAGCGTAATACAACCCCCCACGCAGGTCTTATTTTCTTAGACGATTAACTGTATGTACGAATACATGGTAAAGCACTAAGGTCAATAAGTTTTAAATGGTTAGACTGATCTTTGTTCGCGTTAGTTGGCAGTTGAAATAGTTCCCTCGTATGGGTAGTTCTCTATGAAGAGGGTTTGGTATTTTCAATCAGACAAAGTGGTCATCGTTTTCGCAAAAGTTCGGTAACAATCGGTAGATTTATTGCTAGGCAACATTTCACTTTTGACACAAAGGCTTCGTCAGGTCAAGTGACTAGGTTCCGAGGTTGGTTGAGATTTAAGGTGGAAGGAGAACCAATCAGCCAAGTCAAGCTTAATCTCTGTTCGGTGTCGGGTGCCGAGGTATTTTTGTGTTAGGGGAAACCTACATGTGTTTGGGTCCAGCCTAAGGTCTAGTTCCTCTGGTTCGGTTCATCTGATGGTCCGTCTTGAACGTCGTTTGAACCTTCTGTCCGTCTGTGTGGATTAGCTAGTGCTAAGATACTTGTGTAAGAGGGATGCTGTGACCTTTGGTCAAGTTGGGATTTCTACCCCCAGCCCCCGTTTTTTAATAATCGCAACCGCACAGTCACGTGTGAACTCGGCTTATCTAAGACCGCTTTCTATACGCTCGCCAGTTTCACACCGTCGATTCTATTCACGCTTTGATGCTAGGTAATTTCTACCGACTCGGCTATCAGCCGCTGTGGTGTGAATCGCAGACCTGTCTTAAAACTTCCACATTCTCCCGTGTCTAAGACATGTACCACCATCACTGATTCTTTGACCAGCGTTTGGTATTCTTCTGTATTTCTTGGTGGTTTGTTACCCCTTCTTTTATGCTCACCAATTCTGGTGTGCAATTCCCTGGCAGTTTGTCCTATCTTAACCTTAGCGCAATCGTTGCGGTTAATTTTATGCACGCAGTCCCCAGCACTTTCAACCACCAAGGGATCTTTCAATTGCACCAAAACTGAGCATAGCGTTGTTCCCTTCTGAGAAGCTGCTCGAATGCTGGCTAAGTTCAACAGTCTTCGAATAACCTATAATGTTCCTGCTGTTCAAGCGGGACCATCAAATGAACCGAACCAGAAGAACTAGATCCTGGGCTGGACTCTAACACATGTAGGTTTCCCCTAACACAAAATTCCTCGGCACCCGACACCGAACAGAGATTAAGCTTGACTTGGCTGATTGGTTCTCCTTCCGACTTGAATCTCGACCAACCTCGGAACCTAATCACTTGACCCGACGAAGCTTTTGTGTCAAAGGCGAAACGTTGCCCAGCAATAAATCTACCAATTGATACCAAACTTCCTCGAAAACGAGGGTTTGTTATTCTTTAAAAAGATTGTTTCAGGGTTTGTTCACCGGACGGTTTTATTTCCTTTTCAACAACTTCTGAGCATTACCTGCTTGTATTTACTAGTTTTGATCTCACTTATCGAAAATAAACTTAGTGATAATAGTTGATTTTATTGGATGGATTCAGTTGACGTTGTACTGTTGCGATCTCGATTGGATGAAAATTTCTTTAACTTATTCTTGTTCCAGTCAAATTCCTAACCCTCAAGTGTCTTACAAGCTAGCGAGGTTCTACCAAATCATCTTTGCGGCATGTTTGTCCGGAAAATATATTTCAATACGTTTCATAAGAATTTCCGTTGCGGTTATGGCCACGGTGCATGCATTGCATTAAATTTTTTGATAAGAATGACATAACTAATGGAATAAAAAATACAATGTGATCTTCACAACCATACAAATGGATTGCTGTTCATTCTCAGTCAGGCTGAACAAAGACACCACAGTCGGACACTTTAAAGCCTTGCATTTCCTTAGGCTAGTCACATGAAATCGAGTTCCAACTTGGTTCGCCTGATTTTACTGCTACATTCCCAACGGTAGGTCATCTAAGTTCTGGGTGAAGAGGCCGGGTTGGTGTGACTCCAGAATATTAGGGTATGAATGCCGACTTCATGCAATGGTTGATGTCGGGAAAACTCAGACAAGTTTCAAAAATTGTCATCGCTTTTGTCTCATTAGTTGGTCATGCTTGGAGAAGAAAACTTCGTGAATCCCAACACATTATTTGCTGGAAGATGTAAGTTCAACGCTGTTTGGACCCGTGAAAAGACTTATTGCTGAATTAGGAAGGCATACAGTTTGAGATTTGGCTTCAGACGTCTGTGGCAGACTCACAGCAACGATCTCAAATCCAGCAAGTACCTACTACTAATCGTTTTATAGGAGTTTGAAAAACAATCGCTTCCGTCAAGCCAATTATTGTCGGATACAGTCAGGTGAACGTTATCCTACTCCTAAGTGCTTTAACATTTCCGTAGTTTAAACAAGAACACAAAGGACAAGTATTGGTGTTTTCAGACCAACATACAACTTATGGCCAAAATTTGGATAAATAATGAACTAAACGGTCAAGATTCGCTACTAGGAATGCTACAAGACAGGTGGTTGGCAGTCGCCGTAGCCCATATTTCATCTTATTTGAAAGGCCCTTTTCAGCTAGTCTGTCCATTCCAAACACCCGCATCAAAGCGAGGCAATGTGTTTTTCCACCAACCGGTTACATAGCATAGCTCGGGTGCACTGCTGCACGGTCGACACCAAAGTTGTGATGGCCTCCATATTTACTATTTACTATTTACTATTTACTATTTCCTGTAGACCACTTGGCAAACTCTACATGAAGCAACCGTGGTACAGATTTTATTGCGGGACAACACTCCAGACTTAGCTGATAGAGACAAACTGACGCAAAACAAATTCATATTAAGTCATCGGATTCTTTCCGGGACTATAAAGGATACAACTTGTACACTGTTTGCTGCCAGTCTTGTTCGTTGGTGGATTCAGAGTTAGACGTCTGCCAACGATATTGTCTTCATCCTTCATGCCAGTAATGTCCATAAAGCGGTCAAAATGAAGGTATTTCATTTCAGACATTCGTAATTCGTAATCACTTCGAAATCAACCAATGGGGTCTCGAAGTCATCAGCAAGCAGCTTAGACTACGATTTCTTCATTTTCATCCGTTCAGGCTGTGGCACTAATGCAGCGAGAAGCTGGGCATGTGAAAAGACGTTTCGCCGCACACTTCTTGGCGGCTGGTTGATCACTGTGGCGCATTCTATAATCAGTCGTTCTCGGATAAGCCGATGCAGACTAGACTCTTCATTGCGTATCTTCCGCTCCTGCAGCTTTATTGGTTCTGTTCATAGCTTAATAGAAAACCCCTTTTCAGCCAGTTGATGCAAATACTCACATATTGGTGGCGGCTATGTGCTGTGTGACGCTTCCCGAAAGCCGTTGTCTCCATGTCTACCTAGTTTTCATTCCGAAGCAGTTGTTCGGAATAAGAAGCTCTAAATATACTGTGTTTCAGTGTGCTTCTCGGTTAAATCTATTGCTGAGTTTCATGGACAGAGCGTGTTAGAGACGATTAAAGGGGTTCTCAAACAAAGGGACATATCTGCGCATCCCAAACTCAGTTTTGCGCCAGAGTAATCAGTAATCCCTTTTCATCCTGACTAGAATGAAATTTATATCATAAAACTACTGTGCTTAATGTCAGCGAAAGGCGTCTATGTTCATGGTGTCATCCACGCCAAACTTTTAGACGCTGTTTATCAACATCTGGACACTTGAAGATCTGATCAGCCTTATTACCACTTACTATATACTCTGATCGTTTTGAGATGAAAGGTCTCGTATGATTTTCCACAAAGAAACAGGAGCAAATCAGAGTAGCTTTTCAAAACGGTTTCTAAATAAAAACATCCCTTGTTTCCTGTGAAAACTGGTAAAGTTTGCCGTGATCAGCCAAATAATTTGGGACCTATCAAAATCAGGCCGCAATGAAATGGTCACTATTTTCGGAACGCTTAGCCCGCAAAGTTACAAAAACGAAACTCATTCATTCATCCCGTTAGGAGAATGCGTTCGCTTTTAAGATAATTTTGTATTCACATTTGTATTGCCCCACATTTTCCTCGCTTTGGAGTTTCGAAAAGGTTTTCAATCTCTACAATTTTTTGCGCACAAATGCTTTCTGTAAAAAATCACCTTAGGCGGTAAGACATCCGTCAAAAGCTCGCTTTTCCTTACATCCAAAAAGTATACGAATTTTGGTGAGAGCATTTTTTACGCATTTCAGAACCGCCGAGGCATTTGTTAATCCACGAGTTTTCGTCTTCAAAGGGCGAGCGTTTTCTGATGTGCACTGTGGATGGTGTACATGCTGCAATCGTTTCACTGAACTGGACAATAAGCGTCGGAGAGAACTTTGCATTTGAAATCGATGACGAAGTGCTAAGGATGACTCCTTTTGCTGTTTATGGAAACTATATTCTCCAGTGCAACTCACTTGTTAGCTATTCGAATGAATACGTGAGATTAAGCGCTGAGTACAACCTTACCAACATAGGTGAGTCGTTGTTGGTTTCATCCTCATTGAGGCAGTTTATAAAGAGGCATCTCAGAAGTGCTAGGTCGGATCACATATAAGCCGGCACACTGAGCTAAGCCATTCTATACGATTGACGCCTGAATCCCCCCAGTAAACATTCACACCGAAGATCACCTTTTGCTTGTTTTGGCAGATATTCCAAGATTTTTCTTTAAGGCATGCTGGAAAACAAACTTCAGGTTAATTTCTTGGAATGATTTTCTGTTAGACAGTAGGAAACTGAATACTGGCTCTATTGATAGGTGATGCTGAGTACCAAATCTTTACTAAAGAAAGTTCTAGTGATCTTTTTCATAGAAACAAGTTTGTTTTATCTCTACATCACCATCGTCCATACGAAAAAAAATAATTTGCTGTTTTAAGTAAAAAGCTATCCTTTCTGTGCTTATGTGTTGAAAAACAATGCCCAAGTTTTGAGTGGATTCAGAGTACATGTCACTCACAACATAGCCATGTGTTTCTTACGTCAGTGACTGGATAACTCATGGGCGCACTGTCTACTCTTAATATGGAGTGAGCATTTCACCAAACAAACAGATGTACCATAGTTGTAAACAAGCCACTCTTACTTGGAAAAAACGCATTTAAGGCAGTGGAATTGAAAGATCCATTCGTCAATGAACCAAAGTTACACGGTGGCATTGAGCAGTACCTATGCAGCTGACACGTGGTTTGATGGTTAACCTCACTGGCAGTCAGCTAATTTTGATATGATTGAAATGGGCATCATTCTCCGTTTTTCTCGTGAACGGACGGTAACACCAAAGGTTAGTAGAAGCTTGTATAAAGTAAACATCAGGTAATTTAGATGATCCTAGTTGTCTACCACTAAATGGTGTTTTGAATCAGTTTTACCCATAAGAGCGAGAGAGAGAGAGAGAGAGAGAAATTTATCATACCCGCATGATTTCGCGTCTTACCTGTACATTAAGGACTTTTCAAGTAAAGAATCACATCTTTAGTGTTTGGGTCCGGAGCGGATACCCTCCTGTCTACTGACCCCTGGAACTAATTTTGTTAGTACCTCCACATAGACTGTGTATTATCCTGTTTACCCCACAACCACGAGCATCACCTACCACTTCATCGGCACCTACTTCTCTCCTTCGCTAAGGAGAGAGTATTTGCAGAGGTCACTCGTCAGATCACAAACACTCAAACCACGTGACAATTCCTGTCCCACTTGCAATCTTAGCCGACAACATGTACTGTAAACTTCTCAACCATTTTCGTTTACGCGCCACGCGCCAGGATTATGAACTTCATTCAACACATCAGGTCAAGCTGTATTCATGTTCGTGCAAGTAGCAAACACGAATGGACACCCCTCTCCTCACAATGCACACAATAAATAGGCATACATCTAGGCTCGACACACACTCGCCCGCAGAGGACAGGAAGTCAACAGAGTTCCGCAAGCCTCTACGAGCAACTACGGAACACGTGTAGCAGCTGTACTGCAGAGAAGACGCGTCCCGCATCCAGAACTTCACTCAGGAACTCTCAACAAGTGTCCTCAAACGATAAGTCAGTTTTTTGGCTTATTCCACTTTTCGCAGCGCATCTGTTTTTGTCAAGTGCATATCATCACATTCATCACATTCTCGTAAGACAGACCTTTGTTAGTGCTTGTTACCTTCTGATAATCAACTTAATTACGTCACAACTAGAGCACTAACAGGTCCGCTTCTGGTGACAACATAGTCTATCCAAACAAGAACACAGTGACATATCCCTCTGTTAGTGAACATATATTTGGACATGGCACATGGAAATTACATTAGCCCGGATACAAAAACAATGTCTTTTTATAAGTAATTGAATTGGAACTAAGCTGTATGTAATGTCTGCCCACCCATTTGAAGTTGGATCAACTATAAACAAAAAAGTTTGCTTGCCATTGAACGAAGTTCCAAGCCGTGGTAACGAAAGTGTACAGCACTTATATTTGTAAGAGTTACGATAACAAAACAAACTCTGTTTCCAGTAAATAACTGCTATCAGAACACCCACGCTTCCTAGCGAGCCAATAAGGAGGGAGCTTATACACGAAGCCGGCGTAGGGTGGAGCATAGGATAAAAAGCAGTTTCCGTGTGCCACTGGTCAACTTGACAAAAAATCGTCCGGCTGTAACACCCGTTCGAAGTTGTTCGTTAGAAAACACCAACTGAACAGTTACAGGCTATTGGACATGGAAACAAAGCTCTCATATGCATCTTCTCCTTGAACTCGTCTTCATGAACTCTCATGGATATTCATTGACTGTTGCTCAAATGCAAGCAAATGCTACAAAGCGACTCCACAAATTCCGTGATAGATCTCAATTTTCAAGAGACGCAAAGCGGATTTACCAGAAAACATGCATGCCTCATCAGTAGTATCCACCGTTATACCAAGTTGCCAAAGCCTAGACAGGGGAAGTCGTGATGCAGTGATCTGGTTCAAACCACGGACCTTCGGGTCAGTAAATTTGCGCTCTAGCCAGCTTGGCCACCTCGCTCATCTCGTCTATCTGACACCCAAGTGCATAGTCCGCTGTGAATACAGTCTTGGAAGCAAACGAGGTACTCGGCCAAAAACGAAGTATGGCACTCAGAAGTACAAATCTGCTGTCTGTGATGTTCATAAAGACCTATCAGGGGAGCCACAAAGTTTACTTGGAGCTCGAGAAAATGTTGACAGGAGGAGATACAACGTATGACACTCATAAGATATACGCCTGGAAGATAAGTATAGATGTGCCCAGTCTACGCACCATGAGGTTCACAGTTCCAGCGGCTCAACAGGAATACCCAAGTGGGGCTTGACCCCCCCCCCCCAATAATTTATCACATGATCGGAGTACTTCTGAAACCCTGTCAACAAACACTACGTAATAAACCACGGTTAGATTAAGGTCAGGTCTAGGCTTCTTTGTACTACATTTAAGTTGTTCATTACATCACCACTGTTGAGCTTAGAACGCAATATTTGGATCACGCTAAGATTAACTTAATATGACACATTTATATGTTCATGTAGAAGCACAGATGCTCACTAGGGCGACAAATAAAAAAATAATTTCTCTGAGAGGTGGATAGGTTGACAGGTGCACTGTCTTTCTGTTCGACTCTGTCAATAAAACATTTCCAGACCCTAATCCGAAATGTTTCGTTTTACCCACTGTTATACATGGCTGACGCGTTACAAGCGAGACAGACTTGTCGTCATTCACGACAAGGGACAAATGGGTGGGGCTTTAACAATGCGTCATAGTCGATGAAGGTTGCTGTTCTTTCGTAAGTCTGACAGTGTGACAAGGCTGTCATGTATGAACCAAATTATGGACTGGTTTCTTTGTATCAGAATGTGAATGCGTCGAATGATATTTAGCAGAGCTAGTTCATCGTAATGTCTAAGGAAACGAACATCACGTTGCAGACGAACAAAATCTATTTTATACCACCACCGATCTTTCGTCCTTCTCTGGATGGAAGAGTTCCCACCAGAGGTCATAAGATGATTTGAATTTTGAGGTTCAACCGTCGAAGGACGTAAAGCCAATTTATTCAGTTCCGGCCCCTCCTTCTTCAGGAGCTTTCCCTTAATCGCAGAGTCGCTTTGATTGGCCCATTCCTAGATCCCCGTAGACATGTTTCCATACTTACCTTCATTGACTGAAACCGTTTTTCGATTTCCTTTTCCACAAACATTACACTTTTATCTAGGCTTAAATGAACCTAAAATACTCCACAATATGCTTCATCAATCAAAAACTGGTTTTCATTAGGTTAGCACGCGTCCTGATAGGATAGATCTCTTGCACTCCTTTAGATAGGTGGTGACTGGCCGAAAAGGAGAAACTGATCTCGCCAAACAAGAATATCATGGCTCTTATTTTCATGAAGGAGACTACTCGCAAGGTTGCTGAAAACTCCTCGACAGCCCACGACTGGTTTTGCCCTTCTTGGGGCACATCAGTTAGGTGCAGTCCCCGAGTTCCCGTCAACCCTATGTTCTACTTGAACCCAAATTGGACTGTTTTCCGAGAAATACACTCATTTGCAAATCAATTAGGTTTTCACGAGAGACTCAACTGAATCGCTCGTTTATGATATTCTACAACTGAATGTGCTGCACACAGGCCCCTCATAAACGAGAGATTCAGTTGAGTCTCTCGCGAAAACCAAATTGATTTGCAAATGAGTGTACTTCTCGAAAATCATGGCTCTTACGTTTACGCAACGACCGCACATTAGTTGGCTTTATGGAGTTACTGATAAAATACTAGAAAGATGGTTAAAGTCAGACTGACTGCATTCAGCTTTGAGTACCAAGCTCTGAAAGATCAATTTTAGGTAAGCCTCTGTGACGAAACTAACGGATTCTAACACAAGCAACTGCATGCACGGAAGACATCCTTTGATCCGGCTGAGGATCGGTCACACAAACGATCCCAGATTTGGCTACCCTGCAAGGCTTACCTGACACGTTGAAAGTGTGGCTATCGATCTTTTGGCAACCCGTCTACACAAAACGTAAATTGTCCTAGCATACTACCAAACTAAACTTTCCTGGGTCGGAGCAGGCGACAGGTGGTTAGGCGGCACGGTATCCACTGAGAACGCTTTATTATTGATCGCGAAGTTATTTCTAAACGCTTTGATCTCAATGAACTCCCCCCGGACCGTAATCATAAAGGGCAGAAGGAACGAGAATTAGCCGGTGTTCATCTATATGTGGTCTATATGCAAGGCGCTGTTTACGTGAGTCACGTGAGGTCAGTTGGCTCTGACAGCAGAGGGCTCAAACTGAAACCAATAGCGTGACTAGCTGGGCTCAGCTTCAACCCAATTACATGTGAGTCACTTTGACCAGCTGAACAACCTCTTGTAGGTTGATCACACATTAATGCGCACCAGTCAATTTTTGTTTCTTTTCTCAGTTATGATACCGACTACTCTGGTCCTGATGAAGGTCATCCACGGTGACGGAAATGTTAAGCTATAAAAACTATACAGTTAGCACTTTCCTCCTGTCCTCCTAAACAACCTAAACAGATGTCAAGCGCCAGGCACATTCTGATGGTTTTATGGGTCCCTTTGGATTCACTCCAACTTTTTAATGATGTTTAAAAATGGGTCAGCTTTGATCCGAATGGGAAACCATAATAGTTCGGTATCATTTCCCTTACATTACGGAATTACGAACTTCGTCGAACAGTTTGCTATTAGCGGTTATTATAGCTCTCTACCAACCCCTTGCCAAGCGAGAAATGGCGTATTTCCTTTCACTAAAGTAGGAACTTGGGGATTGCGGAGTTCCTAGAAATCTAAAAGAATCATCTTGGGCACGAAAATGCAGATAAAGCATCTAGGCAATCGGTTTAATGAGCTACTACGAAGGTAGTCCATCTGGGTCACAACTCAAGAGAACGGAATAGTAATAAATTTAATTTCAAAAGTTTAGGTCAACAATGGGTCCATATTTGACTGAGTGAAAGTCAAATAAAACCCTAATTGAACTGAACTAATCCCTCCGGGACAGATAGACGACGACGGACCAATCGGTGGCAAAAAGTTTGAGACAGAATTCCAGTTCAACAAGGAACGATTTCGCTCCTGACAAAAATATCTCAAAATCCATAACCCACAGAGAAATACTTAGCTACCAGGTGGCAGTTTGAGCGATGCAGAAGGGGGATCTACATCAGTGTATCGACGGCTTCTAAACTTCAAAGGCCTGGTTCAACTTGCTGAACAAAACCCTGTCGTCAGTCAGTATCCGATACGTTTGGAACTTCTGATCAAAATACAAGTGACAAAACTCGGCTTAGGTTCCTCTCTTGGCAGGACATTAGCAGTCGTCTTATTGTTGGTTAACGATTTTACCCCGTTCACTCGTCCCAATGCACGACGTGCTGTTTGCTATTGGGCAAATAACAAATTTAAATGAGGTCGCAAGTCAGTTTTCAGTTGCACCGGTTTTCCACCACTGCTCAGCCAAACCTCACTCAGGATTCTGTTCGAAAACAGCCAAACAAAGCTTGTCGCGTGCAATTTTTCCTCCCGTCAAAACTACCACCCCATCAAGAGACTATTTGGGTGGTTCATCTTTTGCAAATCTCTTCCAGTGTCCACACCGAGGAGGAGGTACCTTCCTGTCTCCAAAGTAGTTGATTTTCCTCCAAAATGGCACTAATTCATACCTTCCGGTTGACTGTCTATAAAAATAGTTCACGTTTTTTTGATGTTTTACTCTATTTGGAAAGATTTGACAGCACCATTTATTCGACCCAACTGTTTAAATATAATGAAGCTGAGTACAGCACGAAGTAATGCACAGTAACTTAGGTTTTAATGGGTTACCTCCGTTCGTGCATAGGAATAGGTCTTCAGATGGCCTGTCGTGATTAGTAGTCACTAGTTTCAACTAGGTGGGTTCAAGTAGAATATAAGGTTGATGGAAACTCGGGGACTGCGCCTACCTGATGAGCCCCTAGAAGGGCGAAACCGGTTGTGGGCTGTTGAAGAGTTTGCAGCAACCTTGTGAGTAGTTTCCTTCTTGGGAATAATTACTAATTTTCCATAACCTGACGGCCTCGCGAACAATCAACAGGTTAGCCATGTTGGGTGTATTTTACTACTACTGTGAATCTGACGTTACCTGAAAGGAAGACTCAAGCACATTACCGAGTAAAAGCTGCTATAAATGACCCTGGAAGATGGTGGGGCTTTTCGTAACCGGTCGGTATAGAATCCAGGCCGTCGCTTGCGTAAAAATGATCCTTGGAAGGAGTGAAGAATCGGGCGAGAAGGCCTTAGAAAATTAGATCGAAACAAGCATGAACGTGCAAACGAAGTTACCCGATGATTTTAGCCCACCAGGTGACATTTGTGGCTTGCTTGCGTACGGTGAATTCACAGTATACAAGCTCATAAACAACACTATGTGACTATTCATAAGTGTGATCTGAACTTGAATGTTTCACTGCTGCTGGTTTCTTGCTTCGTAACGTTGACTAGAGTTTCGCATATAAGTAGAATATTGGGATCGAGTCAGCACGGATAATGTAGCACAGTTTTGCAGCGGCGTGCGTTTTGCAGGAAGTACGTCAGCATCTACGCAGAATTTCAAGGCCAGACGGTCGTCGCCTTAATTCGAGCGATTGAGAAGTCTTCTGTTTTTTGTGACGACGACCGAAGCATATCTGAATGTCTACGGGCTATTACAGAAGACTGTCTTAAGTGGTTGTGTTACAAATCGACCATAAAACTAGGTTCACGTAATTAAATAGTTCACAAGCGAGGGGACTCACCCTAGAAGAGATGCCAACCGAATCCCCTTCCCCGGCCTGGGCAACCGGGAGGTATAGTTTTTCCGCTCGTTCGGTGTCCACAGATATCCACCCCAACCCCTTCCCATCACACATGCAAACGTCGCTGGGTCATTTATGGGTTCAAGTAGAATATAAGGTTGATGGAAACTCGGGGACTGCGCCTACCTGATGAGCCCCTAGAAGGGCGAAACCGGTTGTGGGCTGTTGAAGAGTTTGCAGCAACCTTGTGAGTAGTTTCCTTCTTGGGAATAATTACTAATTTTCCATAACCTGACGGCCTCGCGAACAATCAACAGGTTAGCCATGTTGGGTGTATTTTACTACTACTGTGAATCTGACGTTACCTGAAAGGAAGACTCAAGCACATTACCGAGTAAAAGCTGCTATAAATGACCCTGGAAGATGGTGGGGCTTTTCGTAACCGGTCGGTATAGAATCCAGGCCGTCGCTTGCGTAAAAATGATCCTTGGAAGGAGTGAAGAATCGGGCGAGAAGGCCTTAGAAAATTAGATCGAAACAAGCATGAACGTGCAAACGAAGTTACCCGATGATTTTAGCCCACCAGGTGACATTTGTGGCTTGCTTGCGTACGGTGAATTCACAGTATACAAGCTCATAAACAACACTATGTGACTATTCATAAGTGTGATCTGAACTTGAATGTTTCACTGCTGCTGGTTTCTTGCTTCGTAACGTTGACTAGAGTTTCGCATATAAGTAGAATATTGGGATCGAGTCAGCACGGATAATGTAGCAGTTTTGCAGCGGCGTGCGTTTTGCAGGAAGTACGTCAGCATCTACGCAGAATTTCAAGGCCAGACGGTCGTCGCCTTAATTCGAGCGATTGAGAAGTCTTCTGTTTTTTGTGACGACGACCGAAGCATATCTGAATGTCTACGGGCTATTACAGAAGACTGTCTTAAGTGGTTGTGTTACAAATCGACCATAAAACTAGGTTCACGTAATTAAATAGTTCACAAGCGAGGGGACTCACCCTAGAAGAGATGCCAACCGAATCCCCTTCCCCGGCCTGGGCAACCGGGAGGTATAGTTTTTCCGCTCGTTCGGTGTCCACAGATATCCACCCCAACCCCTTCCCATCACACATGCAAACGTCGCTGGGTCATTTAACTGTCAGTTATCTGACCGAAGGGCCTTATGCTCCTCTCTGCCTATTAACAGCAAACGAAATAACCCTCCTAAATCCATGAGATCCTTCCTATGTAGAAGCTTTTAACGTGCGTACTCTATATCAAACTGGCAAACAGGCAATGCTTGCTAAAGCCTTATACTTCCTTAAAAATGATGTATACTGTGTCTCCGAAACACGCATACAAGACCCAAACGTGTTTGTGCATCTCAGAACGCCACGGATGAACTCGACTCTTTCACATTTCTCCCCCCATCTGTCCGGTGACCCAGAAGCGATTACTCGTGGAATATACGGCGTGGGAGTTGCACTCAGCCTCAGAGCTGAACACATTTGGTTTGATTGGATCCCACTGACTAGTCATCTTTGCGCCGTCCGGTTATCCAGATCAGTCGACCTCGGAATACAAAGCGTTGCCTGTTTATAATGTCGGCTTATTCCCCAACAAACTGCAATTATGATATCGAGGATAGTATCTATGAAGAGCAATCCGGGCTCATTGGTGATACAAAAAGCACTGACATTGTGATCTTTGCAGGCGATATGAATGCTCAAGTAGGTCGTCCTAGCTCCTTGGGCGGTTGGTTCGGAGTGGATGGCCGCCGCACAGCCAACAGAGATAGACTCCTTTAGTTGTGTTCTGATCATGAACTGTTTCTGGCGAGCACGAAATTTGAACGTAAACGTTCGCGTCGCATAACCTAGCAACCATGAACTGCAAATCAACCGTGAACGCAGTTGGACCACGCGGCCACCAGCCATTGGTGGAGAGCCACAATCGAAGCCACAATCACGACATGCGCGTTGGAAATACTAAAGTTCCTCTAAACGCGAGCTTTTCACTACCGGTGAGCTTTTGTGAAGAACTTTTCCAACTCTCCAAACCACTCGAGTACGCCTTCAGTCAATCGCCAGCTGGATGCTGCAAAGCATATAGTGTGTTGCTCTTATCGGACACGGAGTAGATATCGGATGTCAAGGGGGTAATGACCGAATTTAGAATGGACTAAAAATAAACTCTCTTATCGGACACGGAGTAGATATCGGATGTCAAGGGGGTAATGACCGAATTTAGAATGGACTACAAAATAAACTGCGTGGAGATGCATAGCTGAGCCTGTCACTAAGACCGATGTGCCCGGATAACCTAATATCACTTCCACTAGTACCGCGCTTCCATTTAGCCACCCTGGTTGCTGCAGCTTTGCTTGGGCATTTGTATTTGTGATTTGCAATCATCACCTGCTGCCAGCACAAGATGTAGTTTTTCTGGGATGTTGATGGAAAAATGTTTCATACTGAAATGGGGGGAATGTTTTTCCTAAGACGGTTCATTGCCACCTTGTAGGGTATTACCTATTTGGGAGCGTCCAATGGAAGAAAGTTGAAGGCTGTCCTATACTTTTTAATCCTGAAAAGTTGATTGGCATGATAGACGTTGCTCATCAGGACACTGCTGTGGCCTTGGGTGGGCCCTATTGATCTAAACGCTCCACTCTTCTTATGTCCATCCATTTCACCATTTTACCCGAAATCTGCCTCTCGACCTCCCCTGTCTAGACTTGAACAAGCTGGCATTATCTCAGCCCTCTTGCTTCCTTCTGGTCGCAGAACAGTCAGGCACCGAAAGTATGGTACACCTGAACGATCGTTTTCACCATCAACTTCATTAACAACGACACCAGTTGCGAGGAAAATAACAATGAAAAAAATAGGGTCAACAGCGACAACATCACTGTCAAAACTAGCAATACCGTCTTTGTCATCAGGTTCAACTTTAATCACTAATTAAGGATCAGGCCTCGTGAGGTTTCAAGATGGACTTAGTAAGATAAAGATAGATGGAGGTTTTCCGGCCTCTGGTTCAACTGTTCATTGGGTGCAATAAAAGCCAGTCCACACGAACAATTGTCCAAGATGAACTACAAGATCCAAAATCACTTGTGTATCTCCAAAAGGTATTGGTCCAAAAGTAAGAGATTCTGACTAGAAGTGAACAGCAATCGAAGGTCGATTGCGGTTAGCAGAACTAATGGAGCTACTTACAAAAATTTAGAAAAGCGAAGGTTGTACTATAATCACTGACCTTCAGAAGTATGGTTTTCCTCTTATTCACCTGAGCAACCGTGAGCCGCATCAATATACACTTATCAATGTTCAATATTGGTTGAATAAGTGAGTTTTTTGCTGTTGAAAAGCTACCACTGTTTTTGTTGTAACCAGGGGACGAAAATGTGAAGGACGATTCAAATCCGCCAGATAGAATACTCCCCTTCATCCTGATCACAGTATGTCTGGTCCTGTGCCATGTGCGCCTCTGTATGCTTCTTTTATTCAGCCATTGGTTTGCGCTGAGGAGGTCTACTGTGATGTCTTCCAGTGAGGTGAGTTTTCACTGATCGCTAGTAAATATCGTAGCCCAACTCTAACGTAATTCTCAAGAATTGAGTTATAACTTCAGTTTACTTTGGTCCATTTGGGTCATAGGATACTAGTGCAGTGCAGTCTATGTTGTATTGTTCAAAGCAGCTATAATGATAATGACAATATTATCCACTTTATACTCCCCTCATGCAGTGAAGCATTGCTAGATTTTTCTTATCTTGGTGATAAATCCTGAATCGCCTTGACAGGGATTCGAAACGATTTGGCACCAAGGTAAAATTCCCCGCAGAGTTAAATGATTCGCATCTCGTGTTGGGTTTTCAGCATCACATGAGTTAACTACCCTGACAGCACGTCGTCTTTAGCTTTTCATCGAGACACCATTATTTCTGTCAAGGACTTTATGAAAACTTCCGGCGAAAAATACAAGTCTAAATATGAAAATTTATAGTTGCGTTTTGTTATTTATGATGCTCCTTTTCACTCCACTGTCAGTTCGAATTGCGTTCCGTCATGCTGGAGCCTTCATTATATATATAATGTCTTTGCGCACTGTAATTCATATGCCGACTGCGTGCTCTGTACTTTGGAGTCAACTATACCGTCTTCCTTAGAGCTGCTTTGTTAACACACGAATTCTCCACAATTGGCTCCGAATGTCCAGGTCAGTCAGCCTAAGAACTTGAATCCCACGGGTCCAACACCTGCCAAATCATCCCTAGCCGATATAGGTTGTGCCGCTCCACTCGTTATTTTCTCAAGGCTGGTTGTGTCCAATGCGTCTTAATAGATCGGTATCCATCACGTGACTGGCTCATCGGCACAATTTTCTTTACAACGGCCACAAATGTTTACGAAGTAGGAAGCGTGATGATGCCATGAAATAGGCGTCGCCAAATCTCTTGGAGTTTAGGACTATGAGACTCTAGGAGACTCTCTTGTGGAAAGGAGTCAAACTATATTCCAGTCTTGTCTTCCCTCAGATTAAGAGCCAAATGAGTGGTTGAGTGTGACAATGTAACAGCGCATTCACTTTTACTGGAAATCCCGTCCTGTCAGTGGAGCCAGGACAAAATCTCCACCAGAATCCACACACACACACTAACAGTTCATTTCCGTCGCAATTAATCAATTGCAGAATCACGAATTTTACGCGGAAATTGATGTGAGCGACATGGACAAGCGAACCGCATTGCAGCTTATACGCATCATCAATTATTTTAACACCATTCGTCAGATAATGATTCAAGTAAACGCAAAGAATAGAACATCAGTGAAACGATCACGCCGCTCAACAGCTAGCAGTTGGTCATTGTTCTGATTATTGGTGATATCCATGCACAGTGTATTATATGACACGTTCTGAAGAGTATGGAGCTCTTTGGGTGCAAAATCTATTCTCTCTCTCTCTCTCAATTAATTTGAGATTTGTTGTTCACGTTAATCCCGAATTTGTGGTTGTGTTGGTTATAATCATCTTCATTTGCTTCAGTAAAGGAAATAAACGAATGGACGATGGGCGTCTACCGGGGTTTTTTCTTTTTTTTTTTTTGATTGTTTGGTGAAACTGCTTTCGTTTTCGACCATTGAGGAAGAGCGAAAAGTGATCAGACGATAGCACCAAAACCGCTTTTCATTCGATGGTTGTGCCGGTCCAAGGAGGTATCGATGACAATTCGTTTGAACAAAATCGTTGAGTTGTATGCGACGACGCTTTCCTCAATGTTTGATGAGCTAGGGACCAAGTACGACTTTCGCATTTCATAGAGATGTTCGTATTAATCAGTGATTCCTCAGCTATATGAGAAACGCTCCTGTTTCGATTACTACACGAAAAAATACGCCTGACAGAACAGGAATTCTTGGCGCACTAATACTTGCTGATCGCAACTCGAGCCTTACCAAGAAAGGAGTTGTCTTGTTGACATCTCTAGCGTTGGCTGAATAGCAAAACCGAGAAAGCTGGATCAGAGGATAATGAATTGAGAACTTCAGTTAGTATCTGTTTGACATTTTTTCTCTATCTAGGCGAAGTAGACGGTGATAGACAACTGAATTGATACGACAATAGTGTCGATTTTCAGAGGGCGCCCAGTCATTGTAGAAACTACAGAGACAGTGGATTGAACCTTGCTTTAATCACTCCTTGTGTCGATTATTTTACACCGACCACCTGGCGCCAACACTTAAGAATAAGAGCAGGATTCGGACCGAGTCTGAGTTGTGGTGACCATATCTTCACATTCCGTCATGTCCTAGTATCTGCTGAAACCTCGAGGGACCGACGGATAACATCAGTGCTGATACAATAGAAACGATGCCATCATACCTAGGCTGACTGATGGTTCTAGACAGGTCGCCGTGTGTTGACTCGCTGAGCATATTCTGTCGGATTTACACAGCTATTAGTGGCTTGGGAACACCAGCGCATTCGATCCCACTTAAACCGTTTGTGGTTTATTTAATGAGCAGGCTTCCGGGCCGCCGGACCCGCCAATCATTTATAAGACCTGTCGAGTCTGATCGAATAAATGAAAATGGCATAAGTTGACTAATAGAGCGAACCAAGCACCACGATCCCGTGGAAAAAAACGTTAGTTACAAGTGATTGTGTCCTTGTTGATCAGTTAAGAAGCGGAACATGCTATACAATCACGGGTGGTAACCGGATGACCCCATTGATGGGATAGAAAAGGAAATTGTCGCTGTTCGTGGTCCTGGGAAGGACAAATCTTGGACAGGACGGAAAAACGTTAGAAAATGACATTAATTCGAAAATAATTCGGAGAGACCAAAGTTGTCCGGGAATGCATCACCACCGTTTCGGGCCGGCTGTCGCCATTTGGAACGGACCAAGGGAGCCAGACAAGTAATGGTGACGTTATCACAAAACTGTTGGCTGAGAGGAATCTGGTGGTGAAATTTCAGAAATGGAGAAGTAGTGAGTTCATTAATATCCCTTTAACAGTAGAATCACACTAGTATAGAAGAGGGAACAAAAATGTGAGCATTAGAAGGTTGTTACATTGACTGAGCTGGTTGAACAGAAAGGTCCTGAATACGGACCCTTAGAAGGGACAAGAACCCGCGACCTCTGGCCTGTCCGGAGAGTGTTCTATTATCTGAGCTAACAAGAACACGGCCCAACGCCGCTGTAGCTTGGGTTCATATTAAAGATTTCTTACACCTCCGTCTATCCTACATCAATTCAAACCAGAAAATTCATATAAATATGCCGTTCGGCAAAAACCTACCCCTATAATAGGCTGCATGAGCTTCTTGAAGATCTCTCGCTTCGCCCTTTCTGTAAGGGGTTTGCTGGTATCGAATAGTTTGGTTTCGAAAGTCTGTAGAATAGAAATAGAAAGTAAGCAAATTTACATACGGCTAGCAACAAGGAAAACGGGTAAAGAACGTTAGCACATGAAATACCTGTTAAGGTTAATGAGTCAACATATCGCATTAACCGGGCCAGCAAATTAACAACTAAACGGTGGAAAACCGGCTTCAAAAACGCGAAAAGCAAGGAAAATAATATGGACCTTAAAGGAGTGGAAACTGCGGAGCAAAGACGGGTCCAGACGAGATTCAATTTGAGCACCTTAACACGGAACCTGGAGCTGCGCTACAATACCCCTACAACTCCTTTATTGCAAAAAAAATAACCTCCCTGCGAGAGGTTACTTGAAGAGACCAGACGAAATTGGTTGTTCGGCGAAGATCATGAAATTCACAAGGAGATTCAGGAATAAGCAGAGTAATAAAAATAGCAGCCGTTCAGCTCCCTTTCGGTGCCACCCCTGTCATGCCACCCGAGAGAAGTAAAAGGACAGGGATACTACCAGGTCGCTCAAGTCTAGACAGAAGAAGTCGAGCTCGAACCACGGACCTTCGCGTCAGTGAATTCGCGTTCTAAACACTTGGGCCATCTCGCCCTCTAACCAGAGTAGATCTCGTTTAATAGATTTGGCATAGTCTGCGGATCCCTTCTTTGCACCAAACAGGATTATTCCAGCATGACAGGCTAAAGTATGATAAGGTATGAAGTGCCCACTGACGCGGTTTGCATCGGAACTGAAAAGAATGTCCACGCATCAGAAAAAGAAGTGATACGAGCAAACGGACCGTCACATGATTAGCCAGATCCCAACTCCATCCACCAACTGGAGTGTCTTAGTCAAACACATTCGGTTCTTATCACTGACTGATCCAATCGATATTGGTTCCAGGTCGAAATTCGTTCGCGCAAACAAAAAGATTATATAATGAAACAAACAATAAAGCATGCAATGCAAGTCCCGAAATATTCAAACAATTCTCCCTCGAACAGAAAATTCTGCCTCAGTGAGAACTTCTCGCTTCGCAAACACGATAAATCATCATCGGTTCAGAACATTAAGATAACATGCTGAGCACTGTTGCCTTTTACCTCCCCTGCAATCTTACATGAATTATTTGCACGTGATTCCGTAATCCAGTGACTGGATGTTCGGAGTCAAGAAATGACAGGTTCTACACGACTCAATGGCCCCACTGTTACACGCTGAAAAATCATCTCAACAAACACACAGCTCATTCCACTATTGGACAGTAAGATGGTTTCAATGGCTTCTGTCGAAAAGGCCTCTTATGGCCGGTCTTCTGGAGCTGCTGTTGGGTCTCGAGACCCTGGAGAGACTCTCATGAGGGACCACAGACCAGTTGTTGAAGCAAACTTTGGTCAGAATCGGAACAGAAAGAAACCAGCTTTGCCTGCCTTGTGCACAATCAACCGTTTTGGTGTCCCCGAATGTTGTCCATCATGAGTTCTGATGACTGTTTATGGGGGAGGGCACAAAACTAAACACTTGTCTTGCACGTCTTCGGCAGATTAGTTTGTTTGATGTTTATATGATGATCCGTGCCACATGTCAATGAAATACGAACGAGAAAACGGACCAGCTTTAGTGGGTCTTTCCTGACCTCATCCAAGAGAATTGATTGGTTCACTGAATATTTAGGCCCATTGAATTGGCTCGAATAAATCATTGCGATCTGTGAATAGAGTCAGAACCGATTTGACCAACAGCGTGACAGTCGTTTGTTTATTACCACCGATCAACCACCTCAGAGCCACAAACGAATCGATTACAAACCAGAAGGACAATGAAGCTCATTTGCCGCACGTTATGATCGTGATGGTGCACATCCGAATGTCACTGGAGCATGACGGAAATTCGCCGATGGGACATACGGAGATCCTTGTGCGACACACTCAGGAAAGGAATATGATGACAGAAAGAATCTTTTGAGTTTCACATTGGCACCACTTAATGAATAGTTATATCCACAAAGTGGCCATATAGTTTTTTCGCAAGGTGACATCGAAAAATGAACGGTCTTACAACAAAAACGAAGTCTCATCGCATTCAAGGAGAAACCGTACTCTGCACCTCCAGACGGGGAGTGTGGCTTTGACAGAAACATGAAATCGTATGAAAATCATACCTGGATGGACTGAAGTACTTTATCTGATTGTTCAGGACCGGCATCCGATGCGTTAATGAGCACTTTGGTTACCAGAGTTCGCAGGCGGTCGGCTGCCACAGATACATCAACAGCCGAGTAGACTTTGAGCCCAGCAGACAACAAAGCCGATAAATTTGTTTCTGTGTTTTTCCCATTCACATGAAGGCCACAAAGGACACCAAACAGGACTGCTTCGGCCAGAGGGGCAGACAATGTGGACTTCCTGTGTAAACCAGAGGTCACACCGTTCGCTTGCGGCTGTGTCAACTGAAAAATCATACAAAACAGCAGGAAAATCAGTAGTTGAAACACGTTAGTAAGTTCATGAGAGGACAAGGGGGCGACACATCGGACGAATGTATTGGTAATAGGGCACAAATAAAGCTGGCGGTATCTACATTAAATGCAGTTTACGTATGTGCAAGCATTCGGCAACGGTATTACCACTCAGGACAAAAACATTAGTAACGGTGCTCAGCGGTCGTGATCTTGACAAGCGCAAAGAAAAGTGTGTATAACTAACAAATGATTGTTTCCAGTTGAGTGGGTTAGACTGAGGAAGTGGTACAAAAGGAGATGAATCGGGCAGGTCTCAGAACACCCTGTGGATCGAGATGGGAATGATCACAAGGACTACATGTAGATAGTTAACACCCACACATATATTGATGGACAACCTGAAAGCTTTAGTGACGTGACTAGCCGTAGAACTGTGAAAGCACGCACATGAAGAATGCAAATCATCCATGAAAGTCCAGCCAATAAATCACCCATTTCATTGGTAAAACGGCCAACAAGATCGGGCGACGGCCAAAAAGGGAGCATCAGTTAAAACACAAGACTTACTAAATCAATCAAGGGTGGAATCCACTGAGAGGCCTTGAGACAAGTAAGGCTATCGGGCCAGGCCAGGCACTTTGCTAGACAATGTAGAAACAATGGATCCATACATTCGGTAGCACCATCTCCATTGTGAAGTGAGTTTGTGCGGGAAGCGGCAACTAACAGCTGTGCCAAAGTTCCGCTTATACGTGTGTCAGAACCTTGGTTTACAGAGGTAGTGGATTTGGCCTCGGTTTGCATATCGATATCATCCATGCCCTCTCCATCGCCCTGGTCTGTGTCCGGTGTTGACGATTCACAACCACTGAATGTGTAGATAAGACCTAGAAAAGTTCAGGCAATAGATAAAACACTTATGAAAATGTATTCTACCGTTTCAAAATATGATATAAGAATCTGGGATGTTGGCATCTGATTACACTCACCTGTTAGTGTGATATGAATAGAGAGAATATTATAGCGTGGGGTTCGGGGAACCTGTTTGAGTGATGCATGAAAGTCAGACAGCAAACGTCCAGAGTTAGTTCACCTAGAGCGTGTCAAAATACAGAAACAGCACACGACCAACAAATTCAGTGAAGCACAAACTTGAATTCTCTCCGACGGATAAGAGATATACGCGGATTCACAAGTGCACTGAAAGCTAACAAAAACTCGCAAATAGATGACCTCAGATTCGATGAAGCGGTCTAGGAAACTGAAACGCATATTACGAAGATTTGCCCAAAACAACTCAGAAAAGTCAACATGGCTTCCCAAACCATCCCAGTGTAGCGGAATCATGGAATGGTGCGAAAATCCAGAATTGGAGCAAGTCAGTCCATTCCGGTGAAATGTTCGGAGAGTGGACACCATTTTCCAGCGGTCACTCAGTTGGTGGTAGGCAGTGACTGCCCTGGTCGTGTTGATTGTTTAACCCGACTGTTAGAAAGTCCTAGTCAATAAGCGCTAGGGACGTTCGAAACTTGGTTGCGGGATTTTTACAAGTTGCATTCATATAAAGTTCGTTTGGTCGAGACTGGCGTGATTCTTTGCGTTATACCACAACAGAGAGGCGATAATAAACCCGTGTTCTATCCATATTAGAGCTTACCCGCAGGGTGCCAGGACATGCAACGCGTTTAAATGTGAATGAGTTTGCTTGTTCAGACGTGACAAATTAGGTGTGTAGCGTCAGCAATTGCAAAATACTCGTCTCGCCACGAACGAAATCATAGAGATGAGGAGAGTGGACTAGAGCTTCGGGGCTTTCAATCAAGTAATGACGCTTCAATCTTTACTCAATTTTCAGGTCAATTCGGCTTCGGAAACTAAAAATCATTCGGTGCTGAATTATTTTTGAAGTGATCCACATTCCATGGTGACAAAATGACACCAGTTAAAAGGGATTGCGGTTGTGTGATACGTTAATCAGTGAACGGTTTCAAAGATTCTAGTACGCAGGGCATCCTTGATTGGGTAAAAGCTGTTCAGCTGCAGTCCATTATCAACAGCAGTTTCCAATAGAAGAAGAATCAACAAAGAGGGGATGCCATGTTCGAGAAATTCTCCACCTTCAAATAAGATAGCTCAAGCGTCACCTAGATGAACACGCACACAGACATGCTTTCGGTACAGTTGTGCTTCTTGGTAAGACCTCTGAATTGCTCAAAGCGCGATTAACACTAACTTGACGGCCTCAGTGCTAGACCGACCAACTACCTGACAATTACTAAGGAAGGGATGCTCGAAGTGCCAGGGAAAAATTCGAGTCGGCGCGCTGGGAAAATGCAAAGTAGCGGGCCCATCATTCAGGTCTAATACGCAAAACAAGTTAAGCTTTTTCCGGATCAACCTGATTAGGGGTGGAAATACGGTAACTCACGGAGAAAGTCGATCAGAGATCGGCCCAGTAGCCGAGTTAGGCGTTCTTCCACCAGTTCTTCTGCAACCGCCTTTCCATCTGTTGATCCCGCATGGCTAAAGCATCAGAATAATGGAATAATGTTAAAACCGTAAATTTCAGCAGAAACCTACAACTAGTGAGAAGTATGCATCCGAAGTCAGTTGCTAGCATGAATAACAGAAAAGCTAAAGCATCAGAATAATGGAATAATGTTAAAACCGTAAATTTCAGCAGAAACCTACAACTAGTGAGAAGTATGCATCCGAAGTCAGTTGCTAGCATGAATTAACAGAAAAGGGATGGCTAGGAAGCGGTGCAGAACAATGGAAGAATTTCAAACACAGTCAAAGCCAAGCGACTGTCTGACAGAGCATGGTTTTATCAAGTGCCAGGAGTAAGGGACTGAGAAGGGGGGGGGGGGCGAATATGCATATCATAGTGACAGCGTAATGCAATCCCGAGGCGGAGCTTGTATACGATCAGTCGAGGTAACAAGTACGTGTCCTCGTATAAGTGTAGATAGTAAAACACAGTACGTAAGATTAGTCTCGTACGTGTATGAGCAACCCGCATCAATGGATGTTAATGACATGGTGAATGGTATGGTACGGCCTTTGAGGTCGTCATGCTTATCATTTGGAGTTCATAGCTGCAGCGCAACCCGTTTTCAGCTCTCCGAAATTGGACGCTATGTAGTGAACTACTCCTCGGGTCAAGTGCCATCCCATATTTGCGCTCATGAGCAGTTATTTCGCACATTCGCCCACGACTGCCCTTCGTGAGAATTCGGTTCGAAAGGATCGTTATTAACGGACACGGATCGGTAGCTAAATAGTGAATCGTCATATACACTTTAATCTGGGCAGGATGTCCATCTTTTCAATATCTGTCCACGTATGGCAGATCTCGAGATAGCTCAGTGGTTAAGAGACAAGCCTACGGACCGAAAGATCTGTGATCGAAACTCAACTTGAGCATTTCGACTGCTCTTGGGCAAACTGGAAGTAACCGAGCCTTCGTGCCTTCTTTCGTTGGCATGGCACCTAGGAACCAGAAGGGTGCTCCAGCTGAACGAGTTCATTTATTTTACTTTATAGGAGATGATCTCTCGGCCACTTTAAATGCGAACAAATATGAAGTCGTTCGTGTTGTCATCCTTCAGAAGACCGGACTCCGCCCGGACATTGCGAATGCTGTGGCACGGTTTCAGAACCGACCGTTTAGTGGACGATTGCTACAGCGGTTTGGGATGTGTGCTTATATTAGATAAACCTGGTGCAATTTCAAGTAATCCCCAAATCAATTTAGCTCCAAATATGTAACCTGTTAGAGGCACCAGTGCAGGTTGCAAAAATACGTCATGCTTCCCGTACTTGGGAGATAGAAATTAAACTGTTCGATAATTCGTCGCCGTCGCTTTCATTTGTATTATGAAAGTCAGTTTCCTCAAAGCAACCACTGAATGCCCGGA